>NW_024080691.1:1247930-1495994 GCF_003009895.1 Hyaena hyaena
ACTACATGGCAATGAGAAAGAATGAAATCTGGCCATGTGTAGTAACATGGATGGAACTAAAGGGTGTTATACTGAGAGAAATAAGTCAGGCAGAGAAGGACAAACACCATATGTTTGCATGTATAGTTGGATTAGGAGGATCTTAACGGAGGACCATGGGGGATAAGAAGGGGGGAAATAGTGGGGGAGAGGGAGAGAGACAAACCATGAGAGACTCTTGAATGCTGAGAACAAACTGAGGGCTGATGGAGGTGTGGGAGAGGGGAAGGGGGGTGATGGGCATGGAGGAGAGCACTTGTTGGGATGAACACTCAGTGTTATTTGGAAACCAACTTGACAATAAACTATTTAAGAAAAAAAGATTATTTTTAAAATTCTTCAGAAATATTAATAATTGTGGAGAAGAAAACTAGCCTAGGTTTAAAATTTTTATTCTACGCCTTTTCAAATCTTCTCACTGAGATCTTCACAGAATTGTAACTTGCATTTAAATTGGTTACTAAGAGGGAGTCATTTTCATTAATGAGGATAAATATTGTCTCCTTCATTTGGAAGCTTGTCATTAAGATTGAAAAAAACATTTTAGTGTCTGGATGCTTTATTTACATTGATATTTTACATTTTATATTTTCTTTACATTGATATTCCAATCACTATGAGTGCTACATATTGTCCAGCTTTTCACTGTAACACACACACACGTTGCTCTGTGTTGAAAAATTAATCCCCAAGAAAAACAAGAATTTGTTTAAACAGAAAGGGTTGCTGCTGGCACGTAGTTTCACTTCATGAGACCAAATTAAAAATCTTCATGAAGAGACTTAGAAAGCACTTTACTTTTTTATGTTGGCTTTTACCTCAGATTTTTAGTTCTATTAATGAATAGCAGCTTTGCTGAACAAATGACCACATGACTACCTTGAACCTATTCCACCAAGGGAAGATCCCAGAGGAGGCAATTCTTACCTAGGGAGTGTGAATAGTGAAAAGTGGAGGGAAATGAACAATTAGTCTCTTTTAAATTTCACTTGTTAGGACACTGATGGTGATGACTTCTCTATGGTGGCCTTTTTGAGGAATGTTCAGACTACAGATGTCAAGCAGAATGACTCTCCTTTGGCTGAACATCTGGAGCTTTGCCTAAACTCATACATGCAAACTAATACATTCCACCAAACTAAGCAGTCCCTCATTTATTTGGAGGTTCTCACTGTCTACGTGAAAATCAATAAGGAAGCTATATTGTAGAATAAGAGCAATTCTTCATTGAAAATAGAAACAAGCAATATGGTAAGAGTCAAAGGTCTCCATTTCTTTCTTCCCCTTGGCACCTACACTGGTTTTCCAGAGGGAAGAAAATTATTTCATCTGCTGTACAGAAAGTTCTCTGAGGACTGGTCCCTGATAACCTAGGACAGAAAGCTTTGGTATTTGTCTAGTCTTCTTAAGACCAAGTTCCTCATTCATCTGTTGGCTGTTTTAACCCTTCTCTGTTTTATATACCTAGAGATTACAGAGGGCTCTTTCTAAACTGCATAAGTGACTATATTTTAATATTATTCAAAATTTCTCATGACCTCCTATTTGGCTACAGAATATAATCCAAATTCTAGGGACCAGTTTCCCCTGTGTTTCATATTTAAACTTTGTGAAATCTTTGCCAGCTGTTGACCAAACTCTCCTTCTTGAAACTATCTCCCTGCTCCCATTGTTATCTGACATTACCTCATATTACCTTGGTTTTCCTCCTACTTCTCCACTCACTCCTTCCTAGCCTTCTTTCCAGATTTATCTTCCTCTACAAATGTACATTGTTGGTTATCTCCGGGTCTCCAAAACTTTCAATCTTTTTGATCACAATGTTTCTAACTATATCCATAACTTCAAATGTACTTCTAAGCCTAGTGACCTTCATTCTACCTTCTTACCTACATTTCTTTAAAGACTACTCATACCTAAAAGCAAATTCTTCTTTCAGCAAGAATCCCACTAGTATCCCGCAGTCAGATGTAATTTTTCTTCCTCTGGCCCTTGTGCTTGATTATAAGCCTGCCATAGTATTCTTTGAATTAAATGTATTGGTTTATATGTATTACATCCCTCAGTAGACTGTGAGCTCCTTGAAGGCAGGGGCAGCTTGGTTTATGTTTGTACCCCTCACAGTCCAGCATCATGTCTTATGTGTAGCTGTTTTAGCAAAGACTGGTTGACTTGGCAGTTACGTGTGGAATTCTGCTCCATGAATTTAAAGTACTTATCAGGTAGGCTCTTTCATTGGCTTGGGAGGCAATAAAGTGATTTAAAACCATGAAAAATATGTATTTCAAATGTTGACTCCAAAACACATTTCTTTACAATGGAACTGTCTACTAAGATTGAACTCTAATATCTATCTGATGAGCCACTTCTACCTCGATGTCACACAGGTTCTCCAAACTCACCATATAAAATATTAAAATAATTATATTCTCCCCAAATCTGTCACTCCTGTAGTCCTTTTCAGTATGAGGTACCACCATGATCCAACAACCACAAACTGATACATGGAAGTTGTCCTAGACTCCTCATTCACCCACAACATACAATGGCCAAATCCTATAGATTCCATTCCCTTAATGTTTTTTAACTCTATCATTATTTTCCTTCTTTAGATCCATTAGTTGGTTCAAGATCAGGTCACTAGTTTTAGACACCTATGAGTAAATCATAGAAACTTATTTCCATCTACTATTCCCCATGCTTCATGCTTACAGAATTTCTTTACATATATTGCTCTGTTTCCTCCCAGAGCCCTCTATGAGAAGGCACTATTATCTACACTATTATAATGACAAGAACATAGATAGGAGTGTTTGGTTTCTAAGACTGTCAATAACCTAACTAAGAAAAAGTTACTAAATCCCTAATCTGAGGCCATCAACTCCCAAGATCATGTTCCTTTCCCCATCACAGTTCTGTTTCCCATTTATGCCCCATGAAGTAGATGGGGAGAGCAGGAACAATTGTCTTGGATTGAGAATTGAATAGTCCTTTTCAAACTAAAGAATTGACAAGTGAATAGTCCTTTTCAAACTAAAGGGGAAAAAAAAGTCAAAAACAAGTCAAGTGGGGTGACTTACCTAAGACCATTGAGCTCTCATAAGGAGCACAGTGGGAAAACACACATTTCTGACTTCTAGGCTTCTGTTCTTTTTTTCCATAAAAGTCTGCTTCCCAGGTATTGTCAAAGCATAAAAAGAATGTGTTATCTTGAAAGGTATGTTTCTTGTGTGAGATAAAGGGATACCCAGGGCCATATCAATTAAATGCCTAAAATCACAACTGGTATACAAAAATTGTCCCATTCCATGTTCTCTAATCGTTGGTGCATTCTGCAGTACTTGTCTATATTTTATGTAAAATTCCAAATTGAAATATGTTTTCCTCTTTGAAGTTGCTGTGTTGGTGGAACTTGCTGAGATTCGATTTAAGCTCTTATATATTATTTTTTTTCACTTTCCTTGTGAAGAATAGTCTGCGTGGGAAGGAGCTTTTTGATACATGTTCATATATGACCTCTTGAGATGCAACTTGCATGCTACAGAAGCCAAGGAGAATGATGTGCAGTCTGCCGTCCAAAAACAAAATGAATAAAGGCAGGAATATACCTGCTCTATTAAAATACTACATTTTTCTCCTGATGTTTCAGGTTTTGGGACTAGTCACATATCGGTTCAGTCCTGAAGTAAAAATACTGGAATCAGCAGTTGAAGTGTACCTTCAGGTTCTTACATGACTTAACAGTGATAACCAGGGTTTTTAAAATGGCCAGTGTTTGGGCCAGTCATATTTATCATTAAACTTCTGTCACAGAGCAGAATATGAAGAAGTCACAGTGGAATAGGACAGAGAAAACCATGGGCTAGGAGTTAGATCTGTGTTCTGATCTCCCCTTAACCTCATTCTGGTCATACAGTGTAACCACTTTAGGTCTCCCTTATAAGCAGACTGTGAAGTCTCCCATAATATTCTTTAAGGATAAGGAGAAAAGTGGGTGGTTCAGTTGGGTGAGCATCCAACTTTGACTCAGATCATGATCTCATGGTTCATAAGTTCAAGTTCCTCACTGGGCTTTCTGCTGTCGTTACAGAGACCATTTGAAATCCTCTGTCCCCTTCTCTTTGCCCCTTTCTGCTCATGCTCACCCTCTTTTTTAAAAATAAACACTAAAAGGGGTGCCTGGGTGGCTTAGTCGGTTAAGCGTCCGACTTTCGCTTAGGTCATGATCTTGCGGTTCATGGGTTTGAGCCCCACATCGGGCTCTGTGCTGACTGTCAGCTCAGAGCCTGGAGCCTATTTCAGAGTCTGTGTCTCCCTCTCTCTCTGACCCTCCCCTGCTCACGCTGTCTCTCTCTCTCTCCTAGAAATAAATAAAAATATTTTAAAAAAATAAACACTAAAAACAATAACCAGGTGTACACTGAAAGACATTTTCAAGAAACAACCATTTTTAACAAAGGATCAGGAGAAAACTAAAATCTGGGTGAGAATCTGTTAAACATTCATAACATAGAACTTCTCATCACCCATACAACCAGCACCAGTTATTAATCTGTTGGTCAAAAGATTGAAACAGTCACCATTTGAAGATAAAGAAAAGGTACTTTTATGCCTTGATTACTTCACCTTATATTTTTAAAACATAACTGTATGGCAGCACAATAAAATTGGTGTAGTGGTATTTAAAAGAAGAAATGAGAGTTTGCCTAATAAACCTTGTCCAGTTTTTTTTTTTTTTTTGAGTTGCCATGTTATTACTGACTGATTGAAGCTGTTCGACATAAAGTAAAAAAACATTTCCAGCATCTTTGACTATGGTGAGAGAAATCTGGGGACATGAATTTGATCCAGTTTTTTTTTCTCATTTTTGATCCATCTGTTTGACCCAGAATGCGTGATTTCTTCATTGTCCCTAATTTTAGTTTTCAAGAGATCATCTTCATTAGTCCAGTGTCGCACACTGTCTTTCTATAAATCATCACAACTTTTAGTTTGTCTGATATCACGTAACAAATTCTTCATCTTTTTTATATGTGAAGGATTTTTATATAATAAGATTTTCTCTAGTATCACCAACCTCTAACCACAGTTTTTATGTTATTTTCCAGCATCTAAATGGTCTGTTAATTGCTTTAAAATGTTTGCTACACCAAAGTGATTGGGAAGGCCAAAAATCTAGGGGCTGTTTTTTATGAAGTTCTACCTTATTTTTCTTGCATAAAGCTCACCATGAATTCATTATCTATGTCTTTCAATTAGAATTTCTTGCTTTATTTTATTTTTTTATTTATTGTCAAACTAACATATAGTATATACAGTGTAGTTTAGACTACAGGAGTAGATTTCTGTGATTTATCATTTATTTTTAACACCAGTGCTCATACAAGCAAGTGCCCTCCTCAATGCCTGTCACCTATTTTCCCCACTCCTCAACCTCCCACCCCCAACAACCCTCAGTTTGTTCTCTCTATTTCTTTAAATTGGAATGAAAATCAAATGTAAATGAAATGAAATCACTTCATAATTATTTTCTGACTTATATGGTTGTCTTTCTCACACCTAATTTGGCAGCAATGTTTTGAACTACATATTATTATTAAATCTTTCTAGATCAGTAAATTTGCTTTTTTCAGGTAAATTGTCTTTTTAAATTTTTAAAATTTGTTTATTGAAATATAGTTATCATACATTATTATATGTTTCAGATGTACAGTATAATGATTCAACAATTCTGTGCATTTTTCAGTGCCTATCAATGTAAATGTACTCTTAATCCCCTTTATTTCACCTACCCCATCACCCACCTCCTCTCTGGCATCCATCAGTTTATTCTATGTATTTAACAATCTTCTTTTGCCTCACTTTTAATTTTTTTATTCATTTGTTTTAGTTATCAAATTCTACCTATGAGTGAAGTCATATAATATTTGTCTTCCTCTGACTGATTTATTTCACTTAGCATTATACCCTTTAGGTCCATCTATGTTGTTGCAAATGGCAATATCTCATTTTTTTAATGGCTGAATAATAGTCCAGTGTGTGTGTGTGTATACACCATGTTTATCCATTCATCTAGCAATGGATGCTTGGGTTGTTTCCATATCTTGGTTATTGTAAATAATGCTGATAAAATAGGAGTAAATATATCTTTTGATGAGTGTTTTCATTTTCTTTAGATAAATACCTAGTGGAATTACTGGACCAAACGTTATTCCTATTTTTAATTCTCTAAGAACCTTCATGCTGTTCTACCACTTTATATTTCTACCAACAGTGCATGAGGGTTCCTTTTCCCCATATTCTCATGCTAACACTTGTCATTTCTTGTGTGTTTGATTTTAACCACTCTGACAGGTGTACAATGATACCTCATCATGGTTTTGATTTTCTTTTTGCCTGATGATTAGTGATGTTGAAGATCTTTTCATGTGTCTTTTGGCCATCTGTATGTCTCCTTGGAAAAACATCTATTCAGGTCCTCTGACCATTTTTAATCAGATTATTTGTTTTTTGTGTGCTGAGTTGTTTAAATTCTATATATTTTTAATATTATCCCCTTATGAGATCTATCATTTGCAAATATTTTTCTCCTATTTAGTAGGTTGCCATCATTGTTTTGTTCCCTTTGCTGTGCAAAAGGTTTGATGTTTCGAACTACGTATGATTAAGTCTTTGTAGATCAGTAAGCCTATTCTTGATAGAAACAATTCTTTTCATACACTCATATTTCATTTTTGTAACATTTAATTAAATATGATTATAAAAATGATACAATAAGAATAAACATATTTGAGAACAATTACTACTGATTCTTGGTAAACATTCAAGACATATGGAAAAAGTGAGAATATATGGGCCAGGAGCATCCCACTCGCTGTGAATACTGGTCAGCTTGTCACTGAGGAGATGGAGAGGATTGGTTAATCTATAAAAAGATGTTGATTAAGAGAGCTCAGTAATAAAACATGTGCTAACTGTTAAACTGAAGATCTGTGATGATCTGCTATAGTGCATGGTCCTTTTATGTTATTGTAATTAATAATTTGCATGAAAATGTGAAAGATATCATATTCAAAATTGATACAAAACTAGATGAAAAAGTGAAGTTCTGTAATGGCTAGCATATCTTAGGTGCTCTCTATATATTTATTGAGTTAAATTGATGATCTATTGTTAGCTTAACTATAAAACTAGATCAAAATTAATACCAGTAAATTTTATAATGGTGGCTATTAACTAACTATATTGAGCTTCCAAACACCCAATATACAATTATGTGATAGAATTGATTTTGAATCATTTGATGTCAAAAATACATGAGAAGTTAGCTAAAACCCTAAACTTAATAGTACAATAAGCAAACTTTAAAATTTCATGTTATCTTGGGCTTTTCTGGCAAGAGTATAGAATACAGATGGAGGAAAGTCATCATCTCATGGCATTCAGTCCTGGTTTGAACACATCTGGAATTCTTAATTCATTTCTAGGTTCTACAATTTAAGTAAAAGTCAGAAGATATATGAGGTGCCTGACTGGTTCAGTCAGTGGAGTGTGTTATTCTTGATCTCATGGTTGTGGATTCAAATCCTACTTTGGGTGTTGAGATTACTTAAAAATAAAATTTAAAAAATGTAAATGTAAGAGTATAGAGAGAAAGATAGCTAGGAATCTTAAAATCATCTCATAAAGAACCAGAAGTGTTAGTAATGTTTATTGGAAAGAGTAAAAGATGCAAGAATATCTCATTTGGTGCCCACTCTAGATATAATGGGTGTTACACCAAGAGAAGGAAGAAATTTTTAATAGATAGAGCTGTTAATAGATAGATCTACTCTGTAGATCATATTTCCCAAAGGTGTAACAGGCACATTAAGCTAAGTGTGTAAAAAACCCAACTCAATTATATTTTCCTACCCAAACATGCACTTTTTGGTTCTGTTAACAGTGCCATCATCCTCTTATTCAGTAAGAGAACTCAATACATTCTTCCTCACTACCACCCCACCCATGTGACACTGAAGTCTATCTACTTTTAAAGGCTTGCTTGGAAGTTCTAGAAGGAAGAAATATTGTTATACCCTGGGAAGAGGAAGCCCCTTCTATCAGGAAAATTTTCAAAGAAATATTCCCTCACCCAGATCAATTCTGTAGATCAAATTGCCTTCTCTATAACTTCCTTTTATTCGTCTTGGATATTTTATCTCCAGATATCTTAAATGTATCTTCCCTTAAAATTCATATTGCCATTGTCCAAGTTTAGACATATATTAATTTTATCTCTCATGTTAATTTCCCATTGGTTTCCCTGGCTGTAGATTCTCCCCTCTTCCTTCCACCATTCAAAGTATTTTTAGGTTTACCCTTCTGAATCACAGATACTACCATATTGATCCCCAACTTTAGAGAGGTTACCACTGCCATCAAGGTAAAGTCCAGACCTCTTGGCATGGTCTTCCTTGCCCCTCTTGAGCCACCCCAAGTCATGACTCATCTCTGGCTATTCTGCTCTGGCCAAGCCAAACCACTCAAGGTTTCCAGAGCACAACATATACTTTTGGCCCTCCATGATTTTGATCATACTCTTCTAGCTTTTCAGAAAATCTTTTTTCCCTTCTATACCATTTACAATGTGTATATATCCTTCCCAATCGACCTTAGATGGTTTTCCAATCAAATATACCTAGAGATTTATTGGAAAATATTACCTATAGCAAAAGAGCCCAAATGGTTTATTTGATTTTACCATCTTTTTTGTTATCAAGTATTTATTAAGTACTACACTATTAAGGAATAAAAGAGTGATGTAAAGCACTTCCCAGTTAACATTTATTAGATATTACCAGAAGATATAAATAATTATATATGTGTCAGTGAAGCAACAGGAGAGATATCCAGCTTCATGGGGTAAAGTAATGGTATTCTGGTTATGTTGCATTTGAGGTACTGATTGAATACTAAAGACAAGTATTCTTTTTAAGAATAATGGCAACTTAATGCATGCATACGAAGAAAGGGGAACTAGAAATAGAAAATAAATCTTAACAGAGATGAGGTAAATGATAGATACAGACATTCAGGGGAAGAGTGAAGAGTTAAATATGACAAGGAAAGATAAAATTTCTTCAGAAATGTAAGTGAAGAATGAAGCAGACTATTGAAAATACATCAGGAGGTATTTTAGTTAGATGGGACTTTAAAAGCAAAGTACATTAAATAAGTTTATTGTTATCAGTTTGTTAATAAAATACCAAACAACCTTTTTGTGTTCTCCATAAAATGACATAGTTTTAATCCTACAATATTTTGGAAAAATTGGTTATCCTGTCTCTTCCTCCGTTAGAGTTGGAGAAAATTAAAAAGCCATTTATTACCACCTTCTAGGCACTCTGTTGTGTGTGTAATAAAACAGTTTCAATTCAGATGCTCAGAAAAATTTAAAGTTAACACAACAACAGGAATGGATCTTTCAGCACCTTTTAGATGCCATTTTCTTAGACAACAACCAGAATCTTTTACTTGGAAAATCAGAGAGAGTCTGGAAAAGAGTTTCTACTCTTCTCTAGCTCTTTTATTCAAATGACAGCATGACTTTTAGGAAGGCCATAGGACTGTTATATCTCTCTAAATCTTAAAAAAAGTAAGATTTACCTCCACAGATGCCTGATTTGTCATATCAACCAAGCTACTAAGTACCAAGGGATGCCATCGGTTTCCTGCCACATGACAGGACTTCTTCCCCAGCATCAGTGCTGTGACATGCTGCTTGGCCTTCTTCATTCTCATCCTACTCAACCACTGTCACTCAAATGCTCATAAATGTCCGGAGGTCGCTAATAAGGCAGTGTGGATAGAACAGGAGGTCCCTCTATTAAATTAGCTTCAAAAGCCACTGACATGCAAGTTGGACATTTATAAAGAAAATAATGGGTCATATTGTACGCAAACAAAACAAAACAGTCGGTGGTCTTCGGTGAGATTCAGCATTTCTTGACAAAATGTGTTGAATGCTCTATTTGAACTAACCACAGAGCTTTGCTTTCACCTTTCTCTAAGGCAACATGATTTGTCTCAGAGAGCAAGCACTTTAGAGCCAGCAAATATGGGTTCTAATTTTGCTACCTACTGGCTATTAGACCTTCGTCTTTAATTTCATTCAAAAATTGAGACCTTGGTTTTTAATTTCCTTCAAAAATGAATATAATGGCTAGTTCTCAATGTTGTTATGAAGTTTGAAAGAGGGCATGGGGTCTTAAAGATAGATGGAACTCAACCTATAGTTTTCATCATTCAAAAAGGCCTTTATGAAACATTCTGTGGATCAACCCTGAGCTGAGAATGTATAAATGGATAAGCCCCACGGCTTGCTCTGAAAACATACATGATTTAGCAGGGAAAAAACAGGCATGAAAATGAGTGGTGATGATTCTCAGTCCTGGGTGCTGTTTTGAATACGTGGTAAAGATGGGATGGGCATAGAGCAGTGTGTCAATTGTGATGGGTACGTGAGGGAGGCATATCATACAATGCTTTTCTGAATAGATGTTCACAGTGTCTAGAAAAATGATAGGAGAATGATGGCCATAAGACAAAGACATTCTGAGCATTTAGCTCTCTAGTATTAAAAGCTTTAAGTTTTAGCTGTTCTTTCCTCCTCTGATTCCTCCTACTTCAGTTCTCTGGCTGGAATTCCATCTGGCTGGCCACTGCCTGAGGAGCTGAAAGGGCTAGGCAGTGGTTACCGGGAATTTGTTAGTCATGGTAGATTTAGCCACACACTGTTTTTGTACCCAATGGTATGAAATGCCCTGCTTGGTCCCAAGGGGAAGATATTTGGGGGTGGGGGAGTAAAAATATCAGTTGGGGCACTTGGTGACTCATTGAGTTCAGCATCCAACTCTTGATTTTGGCTCAGGTCATAATAACATAGTTTCTGGGATCTAGCCCTTTGTCGAGCTCCGCACTGACAGCATAGAACCTGCTTGGAATTCTCTCTCTCCCTCTTTCTCTCTGTCTGTCTGTCTCTCTGCCTGACCCCCCTCCCCACTCATGTGTATGCTCTTTCTCTCTCTTAAAATAAACATTTTTTTATAAAAATACCAGTTATTATCACTATCATGTAGCTCCTAATATGCTTTGCAAGTATTCCCCATTTGAGTCCTGCTTACACATTTCTTTCAGGAAATAACATAAGTTCCTTTGTGTCTGTAGGTCTTGACTTACAGACAATTCATTGTATTTGTCTTCGTAAAGTAAAAGGATAATTATATGTTGTAAAAGGATCTGTTTGAAATTCACACACTAAGAGAAACTGGCTGACTTTGCATGTGTAATATAAAAGGAGTCAAATTCTGTGAGCACTTCAAGGTGTCTTCCACATTTAATTTAAGTGTCACTAAAACTTTAAAAGGGACATTACTGGAATAATTTAGAGTAGAATAATAAAGTAATTAGTTTAAGGTAGTGATAAGTAAAATGAGATTACTGAATATTTCTTTGCCTTAACTATATGGGCTAGGCTAATGGTGAGGAAGCTATCAAGAATTCTAGTTACTCATTAATCTTGGTTAGCAAGCATCATTGATCTTTACCCAAGAGTGACTGCTGGTACTTTCTATACCAATGGAACATATACAGTAAAGGAAAGGATTAAACATTTTAAACAAAGAAATATAATTATCAATTAAGCATATAGAAAAAATGGTCATTTTCACTAATGAACAAAGAAATACTCATAAATCTGAATTATCACTTTATACCTATTAAGTTATTTTTAAAAATTATAATGTCAGTGCCTCTAAGATTGTGGTAAAGGTGATGAATATATATTTTATATTTAAAAATATATTAAATGTAATATGTCTGTAAGAGGCAATAAAATGACACAAATCTTTTGAAAAGTAATTGACATAAATCAAGAACATAATAAATGTTGGAGTTCCTGGGTGGCTCAGTCAGCTAACTGTCAGACTCTTAATTTTGGCTCAGGTCATTATCGCACTGTTTTGGGAGTTTGAGGCACACATCTGGCTCTGCGCTCACAGCACGTACACTTTCCCTCTGCCCCTCCCTCACTCACACTCTCTCCGTCTCTCAAAATAACTAAATAAACTTTAACAACAACAAAAGAACCTAGTAAATGTTTGCATTTGGGGAATACAGTCAAAGGAAGTTATCAAATAAGAAAATGTAATTAATATCAATATGTTCATTCTGCATTATTAATAATATTAAAACCTAGAAATAGTCCAAATACATAACCATGAAAAGATAGTTAAATAAATTATGTATTTTATTATAATATAATTTTATAATTATAAATTATTATATCTTGAGAGGAAGTGACATTATATAACACCAAAATAATCATTATTGAATCCTTATAAAAATGCTTAAATTATAATGAAAGGAAAAAATTCAGGGTGTAATGTTATATATGGTCTATATATATAAAACTATATGAAGCACATGTGAATATATAGAGTCAATAGCATAGCGTGGAAAATATACATACTTCGCAACAAGACAGGCTTTAGTTTGAATTCTGGCTGTTGATTTCTGATAAGTCATTTACATTCTGTATTTTTATAATATATAAGATGTGGATACTCATACCCACCTATAGGACAGCTACAGTAATTAAATTAGATAATTCTGTAACATCGGATACAACATAGTGGAATCATATGTGAGTTTTTATAGCTTTTTCTTATTTTGACTTTCGTTAATTTTATATTTTTACAGTAGAAAATATATTTAATTTGATATTGGTCACCAAACTTATACTCACAGGTACACACTTTGGAGCAGTGACTATATAGCTAAAAGTGATCTGAGTATTCTTATTTGGTACTAAATATGTTAAAGCAGACACACTGCTAAATCATACTAGTTTATCTAACAAGCACTTATGTAGTTTTAACACATAACAGACACTGTGCTAAATATTCTATTTCCTGAATCCTTAATACCATCCCAGGAGGAAAGTACTAGTACTATCCCAGTCTCACAGGTAAGAAACTGATATACAGATATTGGTAGTTAACTTGAGCAATGTCATATCAGTCCATGTAGTGGAGCTGAGATTTGAACTCGGGCAGTCTGGCTACATAGTCCAGCTCCTGAATCCTATGCTGCTTTTCAACTGGCCAATCAAAATATGTTCAGTGAACATATATAGTGCTCTACACTGTGAGGGATGCCAACAAACGTAAGGCACAATCCTTAAAGAACATTCTCTAGTTTTTAGCTACAGTCCCCAAGTTTTGCTCCCTTAACCTCACATGACGTCATCCATGTCACAGCTAAAAACTATTCACAGAGAGATACTGCTTCTCATCTATAATGACTGAAGTTTTGGATGAAAATCTGTAGCCTACAGCTTGGCTCTCTGACAGTGTTGGTGTTTTCAGAAGTGTGTGCTGAGAAATGGTGGAGCTGTGTTGTAGGTGTCTGATGTTCTGCAAATGATTGACCCAGGTTTCTCCTTATATTCATATATTTGTGTATACACACCTTCATACCCTATATGTGTATGTAACTAATAACACAACGAAGATATTAAATCAATACTGCAAACTAAAATTACACATCGAAACACATTTCATAATACATTTTAACACATAGAGAATCCACAAAGCATTGTTTCTTGCTGTTGGATTGTCATTGTCCATATCTTAGATGAACTCCTCTCTAACTGAAGACTATTCTGAGATTGCAAAGCACATTCCTACAGATTTGAAAAACTGTCAGCATTTGGAAGATGAGACAACATGATAGTTAAGAATAATGGCTTTAGAATCAGTGTAGATGCCATCCGAAGCACAGGTATTTACCATGTGACTTTGGACAAGTTTCTAAACCTCTCTTTACCTTAGTTTCATCTGTTAATGGGGATAGTGCATACCTCAGAGGACTGAGAGAGTAAAAGTTATAAATGTACAAATTTAGAAAAGTGACTTAGACAATATAAGTGCCTAATGAACAATATAATTCTTACTGCAACTGCTTATCTATAAGTCAAGTCTTATTACCATGTGACCAAAACAAGATACAGAATTACATTAAATTCTAAGGTTGGTATGCAGCCATAAGTCTCATTTTTCAAGTTTTTGTGTTCATCCAGCAGCTGAATTGTTATTAATTTTACAAGCAAGTGTTACAAGTGTGAACTAAAATGAAAGCTTATACTAATTAAATATGTCTCCAATGTTCAAATCATGGTTTTAAACTTTGTTATTAAAAATGTTCTGCATTAAAAAAAGTAATACACTATATTATAATGAAGTTTATATTTCTATGCTCTTTGTTGTCTCATTCCAAGGGGAAAAAATTACCTCTTTCAAATATTTTTTTTCCATTCATGCCTGTCATTTGAAGATTACTTCATATGAATAATATATGTTGAAATCAAGTTATAAGGAAATATTAAACCCTTATCTGGTAGAGTACTAAATTTTGTGGATGATTCTACTTATCACCAAAAAATAGCCATTCAATCTCTACTGACTTTCTTTCAAGATCGGTCCTTTACTTGACAATAAGACTGATGAGAATGTGCAAAGACATTTTAAAATAAATTATCTGTATTTGTTTTTGTTTCTTTGTTGCAGTCATTCTCAGCACAGCACAGCAACCCGCCAGCCTTCCGTGACTCTGCAACGGGCCATCTCCCTGGAAGGGTAAGATAATAATATGGAGACTTCTCTTAAACTAAACTCTGCAGCCTCATCACTTGAGTGTTAAGAAATTTTCTTTCTTTCTCCCTTCCTTCCTTCCTTCCTTCCTTCCTTCCTTCCTTCCTTCCTTCCTTCCTTCCTTCCTCCTTCCTTCTTCCTTCCTTCCTTCCTTCCTTCCTTCCTTCCTTCCTTCCTTCCTTCCTTCTTTACATTAGCAAATATCTATAATGCTTATGTTATATGCCAAATACTGTGCTAGGTACTATGTTTAACAAGTCAAAAAAAGATCTCTTCTTTCCCTTCAGAGCTCTCATTGTCTATTGGGAGTGACAGAAATACACACACATATATGTATCCAACGTAAGCATCACAAAGAGATGGATATAAGAGATTAAGAGAGCATCTAGGATGGACATGTGGCTGAAAATGGGCATCAAAGGATGGGGGAAGCAGGTCAGAATGGTTTCAGAGAAGACATAACTCTCAAGCTGAGAACTGAAGCATCTGTGAATATTTGGTGACAGACAATGGGAGTAAGGGTACTCTGAGCAAAAGAAAGGGCATGTGCAAAAACAAGAATACATGAGTAAGCATGAGGTATCATAAAGCCATTAAGTGATTGAGTGATGTGTCCTAGGGTGTGTGAGACAGTGGAGCAGGAGATAAGAATGGAGATGTTTCCTGGGCAGGCTTACCAGAAGAGGACTTAGTGTTTTGTATTTCTGAATTCCCCAATCAGATAAAAGCTAGAGGGGTTGGGGGGGTGGGGAAGGAGCTAATATTTCTCTCTACTTGCTTGATAATTACAACTGGTTTAACTGAGAAATTTTAATTGGTTAATTTATAAAACTTAAATCATTTTACTTTCCCAATATTTGTTACCAACTTTGCTTCAAACCTATTTCTCATTGACAGGTAGGCTTCCTTAATGGCATTTCAATTCAAATCTCTAACTTCATTATTTATTAGTGCTTTCTGTTTTAAGAGTTTATGTTTTGTTCAGACCTCTGCCCCTCCTTCTAACATAATTAGGACTTGAGTTCCACCAGAATGTTGGGGAGTTGACAGAGGTGTGGTCTTCTCTTCCTCACATCACCCTCTAGATCATCATTTCTCTTAGGTTTCTCCTCTGGTAGTATTGGGGCAAAAAAAGGAAACCAGAAATGGCATTTCCTTATCATTCCACTGTGGCCAGTCCCTTTTTCTTGGTTTTCTCTGGTGATGTAGCCTGGATGGGTAGATAACCACCCATGTACGGATGCAGGGAGACTCCCACAGTTCCCCCGCCCCGTGATCCATTGGGTGACTCAGCTCTCTCTTCCACAGAACTCATAGCAATGGCACACTGTGCCTTCCCATGCGCTCACCCCTGCCTGAGCCCTAGAAGTCCCACCCAGAGTTGCCCTTTCATATCTGTCCTCAGCAGCTTCAAACAGGAGGCTTGCAGGCATGAGCAGCAGCAATCTTTCCCCCTCCTCAGGTGGAGCTTTCCAGGGACAGCCCTTGCTTCTTCTCTCTCTGGCTTACCTTCTTGTCTTCTCTGTCCAGGGTTCTTTTCCAACCTGGGTAGCAACAGGGCAATGCAACAAATTCCATGGCTAAGTGGATATCCACCTGGGAAACAGTCATTCATTTTTACTTCCTGGAAGAGTATAAATACTATAAATACTTTTCAGAGGGCCCTTTCTTGCCCTCAGCTAAGGAAAGCCCTTGCATGCCCCTAAACCAATAGGAAGGTGAGCAAAAGGAATGTGGCTTCCCAATGGACACTGCACTCCCAGAAAAGGACACCTCCTTCACCTGGTAGCCCTCCTTTTCTGTTTGTGATGGTAAAGAACGTCAAAGCACTTTGGTTCCTCTAATAAACAAGCAAAACAGAGAGATAGAAGTGGTCTTTAAATATGAATTTAGCTCTGGAGAATTAAGTAACTTTCTTCTCAACAAGGCAGTGTCTTCATTGTAACATTTGTTCTAGTCCATAAAAGGGGGGGAGGGGCAAAGAAGTAATCAAAACTTCACCGCATTTGGTTCTGTAGTAACGTTGAAGGTGGTCTAGATTCTGGATCGTAGCCAGAATCACTGAGTTGAAATCTGGGCTCAGGAACTTAGGAGCTGTATGCTAACAAGTCACTTGGTTTTTGTTTTTGTTGTTGTTGTTTGTTTGTTTCACTGATTTTATATCCTTCAATTTCCTCATCTGAAAAATGTATTTCCTTATAGAGTTTTTCTCAAGAACTAAAATTTATTATTTTTATAATATTACTGGAATTATATGTGTATTTGCTATAGTATAGTATAACATTCCTTGCTGTTGTTATTGTTATTCATAACATATGCTTAATTTATCAGGTGAGAGAGTTTCACATTTATATTAGATAAAGATTCATTAAAACAGTCAGGGACTGGTGTCATCACTACTTTAGAGAGGCTTATTCTATATACACAGGTAATACTCATTTGTGGAAGCAATCCAAATCACTGAGTTTGCTTCATTGCTGAGTTAATATTTATATACAAAAGTATTTTAATTGCCAAGATTATACTTAAATTCTTGTTAAACACATTAAAGAGCAGTATAAGCCTTTTCTACATATTGGCTTATCCTCAGCTTCAAAAGAAAGAATATAGAACCTGCATAAGAAATGCTCTTACATTTCTGGAGTATATATCTGAGCAAGTTTAAGACAGAGAGTAAATGAACAGATAAGAAAAAATAGTCTCCCCAGCCTGTGGAACATTCTCCCATTGGATTTGAGAATGTTCATTAGTCAACACTTGTGACTGAACCCTCCATACCACCCCCATTGATTTCCTCTTTCTAGAAAGTGCCATAGCTTAGAAAAACTATTCTGCAAAACTCATTAATCACATTCTTCAAAGAACTGTGATCAGTTTTGAATTCTGCATGTTAAATTGGACATGGGGAGCTAGCATGGAAAGGACATCCAGAGTAACAAAGGGATGGGACAGCATTTTATCAAGGAAAAGTTGACAGGGTCAGGATTCTATGATTTGAAGAAGGGAGCTCATAATTAATCAGATTACATTCAAAATGTGCAACTTGCTGGGAATAAAAGTACATATTCATGGATAGTCCTTCAAGGGAAGAGAAAAGAAACTACTTATCCAGCACTTATTAAGTACCTGGTATGTTCTCATTCTCTCTCTCTCTCTCTCTCTCTCTCTCTCTCTCTCTCTCTCCTCATTCATCTTCTCTAATTTTATTTCCCAAATTGTCTTATGAAATAGGCATCCTTTTTTCTGTATCTTGATTCTCAAGAGGTTAAGTAATTTTTCCAAGGACACCTGCATAGAAAGTAGCACAGTTTGGATTTGAAATCAAATTGGAATCTGCAGTACAACAGTGAAGCATGAAAAGTCTTTATTGAGCTGGAGAGCTCTGGTCCCACCATTCACAAAGCACTTGTAGGACAAGTGAGACTTAGTGAAGAACTTCCTAGGACTTTCATTTAAAAAATGATAAAGAACTAGAACAGACTCTAAACCTGGAAATCATTAAACAGAGCTAATAAACCTACCATTTGGGGTGGATCTGGAGGTCCATGTATATGCTGCATGGCAGAGATGTTGTTTGTGGTACAGATGCAAGTGGGGAGCTGAGCTTCCCACTGGTCTCAACTTCACCTTCCTTGTTCCTTATGAAGACTTCCCTTGGCAGCGTGCAACATGGCTGCCATATTACATATTGGTCATTAACATAGAGAAGATTTCCTCCAGCTATTCTAAATAATGGTGTTTTCTTCTAAAGCTATTTCCAAATCTTTTCTTTTTTCTTACTCATGAAAGCATATTAGTAGTTTGCCAGTAAATATTGTTTTAGCATTTTGCACTGTTTTCCACCTGAGTAAAATGACCTCTGTGATAGCCACAACCACTAATGCTACTTCTCTGCTGAGACCAAAAGTTTGAAGGCCTTACCCTGACATCATAAATGCAAGAGTGAGTCCTTTTCTAAGAAACACAACTTGTAATCTCAGCTATACTCCATTGTTTTAGCTGATATAAAGCATTTTGCCTCATATCTAGGGAATCATGCACTATGAAAAATACTGTTTTCCCTGCAATCATGGAAGAAAGTGGACTCTGAAATCAAAACATTGGTTTTGAATCCTGGCCTCTTTGCCATCTGTTGTTATCAATCTCAAGACAGCACCCTTCCCCACTCTAAGCATGAGTTTTCTCCACAACCAAGAGGAGAGTAATCCAGGACTCACCAACTTTGTACAAAAGTAACAGGTACATATTAGACCCTTAGTAAGTGCTAGTTTCAATATATACTTAGTCCAAATGTTCTGAGAAAACAGAACTTTTATTTTTATAGCCTCGATTAGCTTAAAGACCCATATTGAACCCCTGCTATTAAATATATATATGTATGTATATGTATATACTGTATATTTAGATATACGTATTTATGTAAAACATTTCTGGATATAAAATATTTGAGGCAGAAATGATTTTTTTCTGCAGGAATATTTAGAAGGGGATACCTCAGTAGTTCTCCACAAAGCCCAGAACACTAAAATTCATACTCTAAGTGCCCAGCTGGCCAACAAATAGAGAGATAATGTGGCACACAATCATTGTCACTGAGCCCATAGTGGGAGAGTCATTTTTCACTTTGCAGAGGCCAGTGGGTCTTTAGCAGGATTCTCTTTAAGGTGTTATACTGCTGAGTGCAGGCAATCAACTGAAATTGGAAATTTCCTTCTTTCAAAACTCTCCTTCCTAATGCTTTCATGAAAAGCAACTACTTAGGATATTTTTTAAATGAATGTACCTTAAAAGTCCATATGCTTATATATTTTTCACCTAAGTTGCTATTTACTTGACATAAAATAAGTAGGAATATTTCAGATTTCCACTTAATTTGATCCATGAAGACAACAAAACTGTCTAATTGAGCCTCTACCTAGAGTTACAGCTGTTTTTTAAATTGATATCTGAATCATCTTTAACTATGCCAGACATGAAGAGGCAGAATAACATCCCCATTAACAGTGTGAGCTTCTTGCTTCAGGTTCAAGTTGACAGATAGAGCCCACACCTGAATCTCTTCTTCCTCCTAAGACCCCATTGAAAGGACGCTAAAAGAATAAAAAAGGGACAATCCCATAATGGTAAAGGAAGTGGGAGAGGCATCAAAGGCCAAAAGATTCCCTGACACTTCTGAATGACAGCAGATGGTGGGATATAGATGGATGAAATAGAGAAAAGCAGCCCCAGACTTAGATCACCCAGGGAGGCAGGGCCATTGTGTTCTATGTAAATGTCGTCTTCTAGAGTTGTTTCCAAGGATGCCACCCACAAAAAAGGCCCACCACAGTGCAGCAGCATTGGATGCCTACAGCTCAGGAGGCGGCAGAACTGCCTAGCAGAGCCCGGGAAATTCAGACTTCAGAAAAGATGGGACTGAGAGCAGAGTCTGAGAATAGGACTGAGGATACCCCCACTCAGCACACACACCCCTGATACAGAACAGCTACAAGGCAGCGATTTACCACCTGTCAGAAAATGAAGGCTCTCCTCTAAGGAAATAGAATTTCTCCTGCGGAATCTAGCTGAGCTAGTTTGCATGTTACCCACACAGCAGAGCCCTGCATGGTATGCCAATTACAGGGACAGTTTTCAGGTTTCCCTGCCTAACCTGAAGGCTTTCAGTGGAAAAGCCTTGCTATAGGCAGCATCCCCTAAAGCCTTTCTACTACCTCATTCTTAAATATGAATCGCCAGCCATGAGTTACCAAAGAGTTTAACAAAACCCATAAAATGACAAAACAAAAAACAAAATTAAAATACACATACACAGAGAAAAACTATCCTCAAAGAAACAAGTAATTCTGGGAACAAAATAGAATTTAAAGAAATACTCTCCTTATAAGCATATTGTTAACCGTATGAAGGTAACCACTGGAATTAAAAGTGAAATGATTAAAAGTGATTGCCTCTGGGAAACCAGGTAGGATTCTCAGGAAAGGGGACACAAGTTAAATTTTGAGGAATGAATTTGGAACAAGGTAGAAGTTAAAAAAGGAAAATCATTCAAAAACCTAAAGTACTTGGCTAACACTGCCAAAACTAAGAAGTATCTGCAGCTATCACATAGCTTTCTCTCATCCACCAGAGGGCATACACTTTGTTTTATCTTTAGAAGAACATTTCAGCAACATCATAGAGGTAGTTTTCCACTACCTGGAATTTTCACCTCAGTGAAATAGCTGCCCTGATGAGGTGTTGACCACCCTTTACAAGTAGCACTTAACAAAAACCCAGATTGCCCTCTTCAGAAATATTACAGAAGGAATTGTTCACAGAGTGGATGGCTTGTCTAATAGACCCTCACTAAAAATCTCTCCCAAATAGAGAAGTCTGTGAGTATCCAAAGGATAACAAAGAAGCAGTCTTGTCTGTATACAAATACATCTAGGGGGAAACCCATCCTCTCAGGTTAACTGTTCTGTGTTGATAGCATTATCATTCTTTCTTAGATGGACAGGCCTGTCTTGATAAGAATAGCCATGAACCTGGGGCACCTGGATGGCTAAGTCGGTTAAGCGTCCCACTTTGGCTTGGGTCATGATCTCACGGTTTGTGAGGTCAAGCCCATGTCAGGCTCTGTGCTGACAGCTTGGGGCCTGGATACTGCTGCAAATTCTGTGTCTCCCTCTCTCTCTGGATTGTGTGCACTCTCTCTCTTTCAAAAATAAACATTAAAAAGATTTTTTTTTAAATTTAAAAAGAAAAGAATAGCCATGAGCCTCTGTTTGACACAAAAGACCTCCTCCACACTCTAAGATCACTCTGGGTTCTTGAGACCATGCCACATTGACTGCAGCCCAGGGAGCCTCTGTTGAGCCTTAACAGGTGTGCTTTCCGGGAACACTCTGGGAATAGAATGTTGGTTGGAATCATTGGGTATCTTGTTCTGTACCCAATTCCTTTTGCCTTGATGGGAGCTTTTTTACAGCTAACATGATTCAGATTTTTCAGAATGATGGTGACTTAAAATAGTCTTGGTCTAAGTGCCCAGGTATTTGGTTCCAAAACATATGGTCACTGTAGAAAGTGTAAGCATTATTGACCTGAGAAGCAGGAGATTGGGTTCTAGGTTAATTCTGCCACCTCTTCCTGTGTGATTTTGAGCAGATCTTATATACCTTCCAACTCTAACATGATATGAGTTTTGAAGATAGAAATGTTTGGCTTCCAAACTTCTAGGAATATTTCCAAGCACAAAGCCTAAAGGACCACGGGGCTTCAGATAGCTGGCCCTCAGGGGCAACGGCTTGAGTCACCTCTGCCCACATACTCACAGATCCAAGCATCCTTCAGGATTCTATATCAGTATGAATGGTCAACTTTCTTCCTTACCCATAAGTCTGTCCAACACATTTTCTTACCCTGACCTTCAAAAGCAATGCTAGTCAATGTTTCCCAGGGTAACTGAGGGGAGCCAGGTATGCTGAAAAGTACACTGAACTACTTTCAGACTTGAAGGAGAAGCTTTATTCAGGTTATTGGTTGCTGAGATCACTGGTCAAAAATATGAAACTTTGTTAACTGAAGAAATGGAATTGATCTAACCAAAACAGGGGGCCAAGTTGGGTTAAGTGAAGAGATTTTTGTTATCTTTAGAATGAATTAAGAAAATATATATTTCTTGCCCTCTTCTTTATTTTGCTCTCCTGCTAGCTAAAGAATTTATTTTGGGAGACTATAGAAAACTAAAAATACAGCAACTAGGGGTCCCTGGGTGGCTCAGTCAGTTAAAGCGTCTGACTCTTGGTTTTGGCTCACATCCTGATCTCATGGTTTTGTGAGTTCGAGCCCCATGTCAGGCTCCATGCTAGTGGTGAGGAGCCTGCTTGGGATTCTCCTCTCTCTCTCTCTCTCTCTCCCTCTCTCTCTCTTTCTCTCTCTCTCTCTCTCTCTCTCTCTCTCTCTANTCTCTCTCTCTCTCTCTCTCTCTCTCTCTCTCTGCCCTCCCCCACTTGTGCTGCCTCTGTGTCTCTCAAAGTAGGCAAATAAAAATTAAAAAATATTTAAATATAGCAACTAGGTGATATTTAGAAATGCTTGGAAGAAATCAAAATTGCTCCCATATCCTCCAAAAATATTTTTTCTTATGACTTCAAGTACAGGAAAGACACATCAGCCTCTTGGGTAAGAGTCCCAGCCTCACTTTTGTTGCTAGGTCACCTGCAGAGGGATCCTAGCTGTGTGGAAGAAAGAAGGGAGTTACAGACACCTTCTTTCATCTAGAGAGGGAAGAGGGACCTTCAGAGCTTAAACCTCAGAGGAACTATTAGGAACCAAACAGAACAGCAGATAATTCCAGAGCGTATGTTTCCTGTAGTTCACACCATGTGTTTGCTTTTCGTTTCTCCTCATGTCCCTGAAGTTTCCTCCTCTGCTCCCACTGGAGCTGTCAGCTGATTCTCCTTAGCCCCATTTCTGCCAGCCTACTGCTGCTTTTTTCCATCTCCTTACTTGATAAGACATTCTTTCCCAGGCCTTGTAATCTTTCTTCCTTACATGTGTAGAACTGAAAGTATAAAAGGTGTCATCACAACAAACTTTAAAGATTGCCAAAAATTTATCAGTGTTGACAAAATGCTGAAACTGCAGAGAACGAGGGCATGTATATGGGCTGCCAATCCATGGGATGCTAACTCTCTCCCAGGGCCTGGGTTTCTGACGCCATCTGCTGTTGAAATAACAACTGGAAAAAAAACAAAAACAGAAAAATGTCCACTTTTGTGGATACGACAGATAAAAGTTTTCAAATTTGGAATGTCAAGTAAAATATCAACATAGATTTTGGGAGGTGACCTTGAGGATCTAGATTTATATATTTTTCAGCTAAAGACTTATAAATACTAACCATCATTATCATTATTATTTCATCAGAGAAAGACTTCCTTAAAGCAAGGAAATAAGAAAGACATAAAGAGTATACAGCACTCCAACATAAAAGCAGGCCATTTGGAGACATAGGCTGGAAAGTCCAAGGAGGATATTTTCTATATTCAAATGCTAGATATATAACATTAAATATTACCTATTTAATAGTAGGTGGTATGTTATAAGTGCCTTATGTGGATCTCATCTAGTTCTGATAATAATTGTTGTTTATGGGCACATTAACCTACTTTATGGTTGGAGACAATGAGGCTTAGAGAAGTTAATGGTGCCACCCAAGGTCACAGAGCTAGTAAGTGGAAGAATTGAGATTCAGAGCTAGTAAGTGGAAGAATTGAGATTTAAACCCACATTTTTAATACACTATCTTTCCTTGGAGTTTTATTATAGGTGTATTTATAGGTGTTTTATGATTACAAGTTTGCCAATTTGGAGGCCTAAGTAAGATGTTGAACTCAACATCTTTGAGTGTGGAACTCAATATGATATCTGCGGTTTGGCAGGTTTTTGTCATGATAGGCATTGTCAAAAATCCAGTTTTCATATAAGAACATAAACAAAAATAGCAAAAGCACCTAATGATGACTTCACTTATCTTTAAAAGTACTAAATTAGAATGAAGGGATAATATTTCCATACTGTTGTCATCTGTTTCACCCAGCAGGACTAGGAAGAAAGCCGGAGTGATAGGTCGGGAGTCTGGTTATCAAAGGCTGCTGGGCTATCCTGTTCGGTGGCCTTACACATGGAAGATGTTCATAGCCAGGCAGCTGGAATTTATTTTAGAGGGATGCCACAGAATCCACTAGGGAATTTGGTTTTGGTGTCTGTTTCTTATTCAATCTTATTTTCTGTGCATATTTCAATGCCAATGTGATTACTTAGCCCTGCATGTCTTCCTTGGAAACCCTTTTAGTTTTTAATAAAGTGTTTTAATAAAGGGCTCAAAGTAAGTGGTGAATAAGCTTCCTCCTTATTATTGTATAATTAAACATACTCAAAACAGTGTGCTGCAGAATATTCAATTAGAAAATTGCCCCTCTTCATCAATACTCTTAATTATTAATGCTAATAATAATATCAGCCATGATGTTGTATTGAAGAGCTAGTTAACATACTGAAGGACAGGGTGTCTGGGTGCCTTAGTTAAGTTAAGCATGGTCTGTTTGCTCGAGCCCCACTCTGGGCTCTGTGCTAACAACATGGAGCCTGCTTTGGATCCTCTCTCTCTCTCTGTCTGTCTCTTCTCTCAAAAATAAATAAACATTTAACATAATGAACCAAGGAGGGATTTTTTTTTAATTTTTAATGTTTATTTATTTTTGAGAGAGAGAGCATGCATAGGGGAGGGGCGGAGAGACGGAAACACAGAATGTGAAGCAGGCTCCAGTCTCTGAGCTAGCTATCAGCACAGAGCCCAACGCAGGGCTTGAACTCTAGAACCATGAGATCATGACCTGAGCCAAAGTCGGATGCTTAACCGGCTAAGCCACCCAGGTGCCCCAAGGAGGAATTTTTTAAAAGGCACCCAGTCATAGGTTTTTCAGCCTAGTAAAAATGAATACAGGAAACCTTTTCTATGACAGGATTTAGCTGCCCAAACTGGCAGAAAGATTTAACAGTCACAAATCTTCCAATTGTAATCCTGGCATCAACTTACTGTCATACTAACATCCCTCTTTGAATACTGCCCTTTTAAAGCTACTTTTACGGAGTTGCATGAGTTTGTGCCCAATCAATAAAATTAATTGGGAATATGATAATGAGCCCTGCAGACACTACCTCTGCCCCCTGTCTGGTGGGGAGAAGCAGATATTAATCAAATAATCACACAAACGAATATAAATCTGTGACTATGCCAAGCACTGTGAAAAAGTGGCCCGTGATGCCCTGAGTGCCTGTAATAGGGCCAGGAGGTCAGGGATGTCATAGAAGGCTCTCACCTAAACAATGAGGGGGCCTTACCCAGGCAAAGAGAAAGTGCCATCATTAATAGTGGTACAGGCAGTAATTACAAATCTGTCTGAATGTATTTCTGAGCTGAACACTGACTAGGGAAACATGGAGTCAGTAGAGCTTGCCATTTAGAGATTTATAATGAGGAGGCTGACTCATGGTTGACTGTCTCCTCCAGAGAGGCTGTCAGATGGAGGCTTGCAGTTGCTTTATCAGAACTACATGGTCTGCATAGATGTGATTTTCTGAATCCCTTCTCTCATCAGTTCTGCTGGTTGCTTGGCTTTTGTTTGATGTGTTGGTCTGCTTATTTATCTACCTGTGTGCCAGAACTCTGAGATCCTCCCTTGCCCCTGCTGCTTCCTATGCTTCTCTTCTTCTACGTCCTTTCCCTTTCTTACTTTGTTTTTTCCTCTCCCTTCCCTCTTCTCCATGAACACCTTCCTCCTTTAGTTTTTTTTTTATTTTTTAATGTTTTTATTTATTTTTGAGAGAGAGAGAGAGACAGAGTGTGAAAGGGAGAGGGGCAGAGAGAAAGGGAGACACAGAATCTAAACCAGGCTCCAGGCTCTGAGCTGTCGGCACAGAGCCCGACACGGGAATAGGCTCGAACCCACGAGTTGTGAGATCATGACCTGAGCTGAAGTTAGACGCCTAACGGACTGAGCCACCCAGGTGCCCCTCTTTTAGTCTTGATTCTGCATCCATTTCTTTTTTTAAATCTCTCTCTCCTTCTGCTATGCACCCTGAAGGTACTAGGCTCATGTTTGTCCAGAGTATTATAATTTACAAAGAAATCTCATGAACATTATTCTATTTCATAGAATTCTATGAAATTTCAATTTCATAAGACAGTCTGGGTAAGTATCATTTATCCTATTTGCAGATCTGTCACGAGGTAGGTGACTTTCTCAAGATTGTAGATCTGAGAAAGAGAGGAGCTTTGACTATAAACCGAATGCTTATTATGCAGCCCCATACTGTCATCACTAGATCATCCTACCTGAACACAAATGTCAAAGGCATCCCAACCATGTCTTTTAGTCCTATTGACAGAGGAGGTCCTTCTTTGCCCTGTCTTTATTATTCACAAAAATGAGTCTAGACAGAAGTTGTGGTCAGAGAGGTTTTCTGGTTGCTCATTCATCACATGGGCAGTAACAGCCTCAGTCTCATCTGCTGAATACTTACTGGACATTGCATTTGACCTTGAATTGAACCCATTATAAAGAATGATTTTCATTATATTTTTACCTTGCCTGGCTGTGATCTGGGAGATGGGATGGCTGCAGAAAGCAGGGAATGAAAAAGATTGCTTTGTGTATCATTTATCAGCCTTCATTAGATTACTCATCTTGAGACATCCATCTTTATATATCCAACTGAATCTGGTGTTTTTCTCTGCATATATCGCTTATCCCTCAGAGACCCTCAAATTCCATTAGGGTATTTGTTTACTTCCTCTTCCTGGCCAATTATAAAGAGTTTAAAGAAAGAGCACATCCATATCCTAAGCCACAGGCCAGATGCCCCTCTATTACCAGAAAAGCAGACAGTGGTCTTTATCCTTTATTTAATCTCTCTGTTGATTTCCAGTCCTGGAAATGTTTACTCCACTGACGTATGCTTTTAAGATGTCAGTCAGCAACCTTTATTGACTGATGGATCACAACTGGTAAAGACTCCTGCTAGTTACATACAAAGTCATACTGCTCAGGGACAATTATGCAGGAGAAAAGCACCACCCATCCGTTCATTCAGTTAGTCATTGATTTGACTGATGTACCTTTCATTCATTCTTTCATTCAACTAAGCATTCACTGAATGCCCAGTATGTACCAGGCACTGTGTGAGGCATTTAATATAATCAAGAAGAAGAAAGATTCATTTCCTGCTTTTGAGGAGCACACTGTCTATTGGGGTGACACAATGTTGAAAATTGCAATAATTTGCTAAGTTTGTGTCTTTGGAGTTTTAGAACAAAAGAACAAGCAGCTGATTTGGGGAAAACTGGTAGCACTGTTAGGATGTGGTTTGAGTGTTTCTATCAAGGGACTACCAAAACCAAAGTAAAAGGTACTCTCTTCAGACTGAGGAAGTTCCATGCTCATGTGGGCTGGTAGTAGGAGTTGGGAATTTTCATTTTAAGCATAGATCTATAAAAGCTCCACGGAAGGGTGAAAGGGATTCATGATTATCACAGCCTTTTCATTCTGCAAATGGAAAATTCTCTTGTGATCAAGCATCAATTATGCATATTGATGGGAAATCACATTTGAGTATCAATGTTGCATGATATTTAAATGTTTACATAAACCTATCTTTAGATGTTTACACAAACATCTCTCCCATTACAGTGCTTTTTTTGCACCCTTGAAATGCTTGCTTGTCCTCAATTTCCTCTCCTTGGTATAGCAGGCTAGTGTAATTTAAAGAACATGGTGTTTTGATGTATCTCTACTTTTAGTTAAATACTGGCTCTTACTAGTTTTATCACCTTGAGCTGTTACTGAACCTCTGTGAGCCTGTTTCTTTAATCTGTAAGATTAATAACTACTTCATAAAATTGTTTTCAAAATTTATTTTTTTAAATATGTAAATGTCTTCGTGTAGTTCTTAACAAGCACTAGGAACTGAATAAGAGTTAGCTCTCTCTCTTTTCTCTCTCCCCATATCCCATCTGCCCCTTCTCTTTCTAATATGCTAGAACCTCTTCCCTCTTTCCCCATACAAGGAATCAGTTGAGAAAATTTCCATTCATTGTGCATTTAACAAAAATTTCCTGTGAACTTCTCTTGTGCCCTCAGAGTGATACAGTCAGTAGTGTGGAAAACAGCCCAGCACATAGTAGAAAAACAAAGGAAGAGGAAAGAGTAGGTCCTATTTAGAAACAGACACCCTAAGTCCAAACACCCATCTAGACCCAAGAAAAACATTTCTTAATGGCAGACTTTCAGAAAGTATAGCGGATGAGAAAAGAATACTTTGGGGTAAAGTGTCACCTCATTCCATTCCTTATTTTACACATTACAGAATTAGTTCAGAGCCAATGAACATGTATACCAGCTCACATACATGAACACACGTCTACTCCTTCCATATATCTCCTCTACATTCCATTCAGTGGTTTATAGGAAACTAATACATATATATCCCCCAGGATCCCTTCTTGATTGCCTGTATAAAATCAAATCTCTGCCACACAACTTAATGCTTGGAATTTTCCCCTTGTTTCATGTGTGTTTCTCTCTTCTACTAGGCTCAAAACTCCTAAGGTTGCTTCTAGGTCCCATATTATTACATAATTATGAAGCAACTTCCCAAACACAGACCATGTTTAACAAATAATGATTTGTTAAATTTCGTTCTCCTACTATGACCTGAGGAATAAGGAACTCACTCTTCCTGAGTGACTGATTTTTCTCCACTTCTAATCCTTGTTTTACTAGAGGCAATAAGCCAACTTATCATTATTATTTTCCTCTCTGTGTATAGTTGTGTATGATAGTGAAAGCCACAAAGGCTCTTGTTGACAGTCAGAAGTATGAATGCTGCTGCTACCACTTTTAGCTGGCTGATATTAGACAAGAAACTTAACCTTTCCAAAACTCAGTTTTCTCATCTTGAAATGTGGAACATAATACCTGACTTAACTCTTCATAAATGTTGGTGATTATAATTAAAATTAAAGCTCATCTCACTAACCAAAATATAAATTTGTATTATATTCAGGTAAGAAAAAGACAAAGGGTTATAGTAATGGTTTATTCCCTCTTGCCAAATGTATTATGTAATTCATGGCAAATTTAGGTGGGTTGAATGTGTTATGGTTTACCAAGTTACAGGAGTGACAGAGCACTATCTGCCTATCTTTCTATCTATCTAAACTAACTAACTAAACTCTATATCAACACCCTTGGGATGAAAGAACCATGGCTGTCAAAGGTCGAGCCTTTTGTGTTTATAGGTAGTGGCCTTGCAATATTCTCCTAGTTTTAATTTATTTGGGGGACATCCTCAATTTGAGTGAAAAAAAGTTAACACGAGAATTAAATTTGCCAAATATCTAAGCTATTATCATGTCCAGCTGTCTACTTTCCATATGGGGAAACTATGTGAGTCCAGGGATAGGCAAGAGATTTTCTAAGGCCACGTTGAAGTCAAGACCAGAATTCAGTCTCCTAATGTCATGACCACCCCTTTCTTTCCAAAGGAGAATGAAGATGAACAACAATCTTCCTCTGGTTATTCTTTTCTCACCTTGTCATGCGTTCTCTGTATTTATCTTTCATCTAAGAATGAGATAAGGTATATTGAGCTTCCTAGAAATGTGTGACTTTACTTCTAAGATGTAAGGATTATGGCATGAGTGACATATCCAAGAGACCCAAATCAATTTGAACTGTGATTATGGCACCATTGTGTATCATATGTAGGGTTCATGAGTTAAGCAATTACAATGCCCTACTGCAGATGTACATACCAATGAAGGAGACAGATTCACTTAGAGCTTTTTGTTGTTATTGTTGTCATCATTGTTGTTTTGTTTTTATAGGGCTTCTTTTGCCTGGAAAAGGAATAATTGTTGGGAAACAGGAGTGATTTTAGGGGGAAAATTGTGGGAAGAGTTATAAAATATCAGAAGTATCTTTCCCTGTATAGTGCTGACCCCATGACTTGCCCATTAAACCATGTCTTGTCTTTCATATAACCTTCAGTATCAGGTCAGGCATGGCAAGAATTCTATATCGGGCTTTTAGACCATTGTAGTATGGAACTCACACTCTGCAAATGAGCACATGGGTTGTTTTTGTTTCCCCATCTCCACTCCTCCTACATCAAATGCTTTCATCTCTTTGCTCTACTCCCTTTGTTTTTCTTTCCCAGTGTTACAACTTTTTTTTTTTTCATCAAAACCAGCTTCTGAGGACCACCTCATTTGCACTGAGATGTAGATTTCTTCCAGGTTTTCATTTCACAGTCATTTATTGAGCATGTTTTAGGTATTAGGGACACAATAACAGATGAAAGGGAGTTCATATCTATTAGGCACTTTCTAGATATCAGACACTAACTCACAAAGTGAATGTGACACTCAAGAATCCAAGAGTCAAGCAGAAAAAGCAAGCATGCAATAAGTGGTCATCCTTGTAGAAGATTACAATCTTAGCTTACTGGTTTAATAATTGCCAGTTTACTCTTATGATCCACCACTATATTGTAAACTCCTGGGAAGCAGAAACTGTCTGCTCTATGGTTATAATTCCAGCCCCAGTGAAGCTCCCCTAAACTATAGCAGATTCTCAACACATAATTGTTAAACAGATACAAAGATAAGGCATGATGATTAAGACAGTCCATATGTGAATCCAGTGCAGTTAAATTTTATTGAAGCTAGTGATAGAGCCAAGGAAAGCAAAGGGTAAAGTCATGAAGAAAGAAATGGAGCCTCCCAACCCTACAAATGGAAGAAGCCAGAAAGCTGCAGGCAGAGAGGACTGTGCATACAAAGACCAAGGAAGAGAAGGAATCAGGTGTTTGAGAGAAGGTTGGTAATTCAAAGAAAATCAAAGAGTTACATCATGATTGAAATTCAGAGTATTTTTGAGTGTGCCAGGAGATGAGGCCACAAATACTTATTCAAGGAAGAAAATGTTGATGATTTTTTTAAAATCACTTTGTGTTAATGTCACTGTCCACATTTGGCTTTCAGATTTCACCATGGCTAAAGGAACTAGTTAATGAATGACTTTAAGAAGCTCATTCCAAGAAGGCTTTGAACAATCTCTATCTCTAAGCACAGGTGTCTAGGAAAAAATAGATTGGTAAAAGAAATGAAATCTTCCAGTTGGAAAAGCCAGCATGTAAAGCAGTGATCTTCCACTTCTTTTCCTGATGAGAAAAAAAAAATTCAGAAAACTCATCAGGGCTCAACTCATAATTATATAAAGCTTTCCCTGGAATTAGCAGAAAACAGAACTTGTAGCAGGAAAAAGCTACAGGGATATTTATACAATCCAGCACCTGTGTTACTCACAGAGAAGAGAAGAGCTAGATGTTTCTTTTAAGAGAAGAATTTTTAAGGGTCCAAGTATAGCTAAACGTTAGTTAGGTGTTTGTATTTCCTAACATATTATTTTTGAAAATGAATTTCACTAATAATCATCAATGATATTGTTCATGTTAGCAATTTGGCCTCTTTTTTCTATAGTAATTCTTACACAAATGTCTTAGGTATGGAGCAAATTTGAAATTCTGTTGAGGTTTATGGAAACTCTTGTCATTTGAATACCAAGGTCACTGCCTAGGCTCTACAGGTAACTATTCTTTACTAATATTACTGGCCTTTTATTTAAAATCAGTTTTCTATATTGAAGCAATCATGAGGGTTTGGTCAGCCTCAGTGATCCCCTTTCCTCCAAAGCAGGTTGTGCTCATAGTCTGTGCTTTGGGTCATGGAGTTATTAGCTTCAGGGTACATTAGCTTCAGAGAACTGTCATAACAAATTACTACAAACTGAGTGGATCAAAATAACAAATTTATTGTCTCTCAGTTCTAGAGGTTGGAAGTCTAAAATTAAAGTGTTGTCAGAGAGATATGCTTTCTCCAAAACCTGTAGGGGAATCCTTCCTTGCCTCTTTCCTAGCTTCTGGTGGTTTGCCGGCAATGTTGGATGTTCTTTGGTTTATAGCTCAGACATAACTCCTATCTCTGCTTCTATTTTTATATAGTATTCTCTCTGTTTGTCTCTGTGTCTTCACATGGCTATCTTTTTATCAGAAGACCAGTCAGACTGGATAAATGGCCTACCCTACCTACTTCAGTATGACCCCATCTTAACAGTACCTCTGCAACCACCCTATTTCCAAATAATGTCACATTCTGAGATACTAACAGGACTTCAACATCTGGGGGCGGGGGGGATGGGATTCAATCAATAACATAGAATGTAAACCTTTCCAAGGACAGACTATATCTTTGGTAGTTTTGTATCTCCAAGGTTCAGCTAGTGGGACCAGTGGCCCAGTGGCTGCTGTGTAAATTTTTGTAAATGATTGAAGGAATGTACAAACATTCTATTCTCCTGAGAACTGAGATTTGAGTCTCTGTTTACCCTATTCAAGAACATCATCCTGATCTGGACCCTGCCTCCAGGTCTCCTCTACAGCCCCTGTAGAACCCCATATTCCAGTCAAGCAAGAATAGTTAATTTTCTCCAAACAGTACATATTATCTCACTTCCTTCATTTATACTTTTCCTTATCCCTTCTACTCCCACATCTCTGTATTAAATCAGGGGTCTCTACTTGTTATAAAACTTACCCCAATTGTCTTTGGTTGAATGAATGATAATATAATTTGTTGTTTTTATCTACTTCCCTGTCCCACTAAAATGAGAGCTCCATGAAGTCAGGAACTGAATTGTGTTCATAATTATATTCCCAGCACCAAGCACAATACCAGGTGTGAATTTACATTGACTCTCTAGGGTTCTTCAATTACATGGACCACTTCAAGCCCCTGTATCTATGCCAGGCATTCTGCTGGGTACTGGGGACACAGAGGGAAAAGGGAGCTCATATTTATTAAGCACTTTTTAGATATCAGACCAGACACTAGCACTTTGGGTGAATAAGAAACTCAAGAAGTATAATGTTATACATGTAGTATTCTTTTTTTAAAGAGGGTACCCCAAATTATAAAGTCTTAAGATTTTGTAAAACTTGCATCTGCCCCTGCATAGCACCTATCAGGCTGAGCAAAGTAATTCTAGCCATATTTTAATGTGTAACTTAAACGTAGTCTCTTTCATCTAACTTTCCCTGGACCCACCCCAGAAATTATTTATCTCAAGACCCTCATAGAACTTTTTACATATCTCTGTTATTATGTTCTTTATAATAAATTATAGTTTTATATATTTTTGTTTAGTTTTATATATTCCCACTTTAAAAATGAAAAAAAAAAAACAGGCTCAGCAAGATGAAATAAATTATGGAAATCCAGGTTTCAAATTTAAGTGTGTGTCTGAAGCCACAGTGGGGCTCTTAATTTCTATTACAGAGAAATAGATCATTCTTTAGGACGTTAAATAAGATACATTTCCTGTGCTTAAAGAATTCCCACTTAGTGAAGTAGTCAGACATACTTTTTTTTAAAATTATGATTGCTATAATGCCCCCAAAACAAAATGCTCTGGGAACATCACCCAAGAGATAACTAAATGTGCCTGAGAAAGTTGTTTAAGAATAAGCCATTCAGTTAGGGATGGGCATTGTGAACAGAGGAAGAATACAAAGGCACATAAAGACCCGGCCATGAGAAGCATGCAGGAGCATGTAATAGGAGAGCAGGGGGCATAAGGAATGTGTTAAGATTGAAACTGTTCATTGAGCATAAATCACGAAGGCCTGATGTCATTCAAAAAGAACCTAAGGAAGATTTTTTTCCTTCAGGTAGTAGAGACACAATGGGAGCTTTAAAGAAGGGAGTGAAATTATTATTTATTCAGAGCAGTCTGAAGGAGAAAGGGCAGAGTGAGAAGCTACTATAAGGAATCTCTGGATCTCATGGAATCTCTGGCTAGTCTAGGTGTGAGAATCCATAGACTGAAACAACAGTGCAAGGATGGTTTGAGAGGCATTTCTGAAGTAAAATTGCCTGCATTTGTTGGATGACTAGAAGTGCCAGATGAGCAGGAAAGAGGCAGTCAGAAGTTTCTCATTGTACGATGGGGCAGACATTGTTAACTGAAATAAGGAATAAAAGAGGGGAAAAAAAAGTCTGGAGAAGTAACTAATTAATTCTTAGTTAAATAGAAGTCTAGAGTAGAGGAGACTGTGGCCTGGGCTGGTGATGTGGATTAGTGAATCATCAGTAAGGGGAAGGATAAGACCCCCCATTTATTAATTTGTTCAATAAAGGTAAAGTCCCTAATATGTGCCAGAACTATGCTAGGTGTTAGAAGCACAAGGTGATGAAGCTATAGTAGTGATTATATTACAGTGGGAGACGGGCAGTAAGCAAACATAATAACTTCATTGTAAGATAAGCATCATGAGGAAGACATACAGAAGACTAGAAGGCTAGAAAAGAAGATAAGAGTGAATGGAGTGGTCAGATAGTACCACTAAAACTGAGACCTGAGGGAAGAAAAGTTTCTCTGCAGGGAAGAGATAGAAGGAAAGAGTGAGAGGAAGCAGCCAAAGATGAAGTTTTTAGAAATACCATCTATGTACAGTGAGCAGGTAAGAAGAGCCCTTCAAGGAGACTATGGAGTAATGGAGAGATAAGAGAAAAAGAAAAAAAGAAAAAGAAAAAGCTCAGTTCTCTTTTACTAGAGAATGAGATTCTAGAACTGTGCTGTCCACTACAGGATCCACTAAACACATGTGGATATTTAAATACAAATTTCTTAGAATTGAATAAAGTGAAAATTAAGTTACTCTGTCATATCAGCCATATTTCAAGTAGGTAAAATACATGTGGCTAGAGGCCACCACATTGGACAGGACAAACAAGGAACATTTCTTTATCATAAAAAGTTCTGTCAGCAGTGCTAATCTAGAGTAAAAAGCTTATAGTATCAAAAGCTGAAGAGCTTAAGTACTTAAATTACAGCCATTTCTGTCCTCTCAGTTATCCTCAAGGCGACTTCTAAATGTATATTGAGAGCACCTGGGTGGCTCAGTTGATTAAGCATCCAACTTAGGCTCATGTCATGATCTTGCAGTCCATGAGTTCAAGTCCCATTTTGGGCACCGTACTAACATCTTGAAGCCTATAGCCTGCTTCTGATTCTGCATCTCCCTCCCTCTCTGTTCCTCCCCTGGTCACACTCTGTCTTTCTCTGTCTCTCAGAAATAAACATTTAAAATAAATAAATTTTAAAAATTAAGTGTATACTGAACAAGCAAATAAAATTGTGGTGTTAGAAGTAGGAAACTCTTATTTCTGATATTCATTAAGCAAATACATGTAATGCTAGAATTGGAAAGGATCATAGCAATTCCAATTTACTGTCCTCATCACTCCCTCTATCACAGAGTATGGAAACTGTTGTTCAGGGAAGCTGTTTTTCAAGGACAACCAGGGTTAATGTTAGAATCAGTACTTGGAAACAAGTTTCTGTCTAAAACTTAGCTACAGTAATGTGACTGTATCCAAATTAGAGGTGAGAGAAGACATAAAAAACTTGAACCCAAACAACTTTATTTTAATTAATCCAAATCATTTTCCCCATATTGTACTAATATAAGAGGGTTAGAGTATTTAGTAATTAACTGGAATTTCATAATACCATAGAGCTCTAGATTGAAAGATAATTTTTAAAATCCTTTATAAAATATGCTTTGCCTTTAGGAAAAATATTCAGAGCCCCTCCCACCAAACCCCTGCCACCTCCTGCCAATTCCATTATCAAATCAGTTTTGCTTATACCCTGTTTTCAACAATATTCATACTGTTTTCAAACAATATTCTGCCAGTCGTGAGAACTTGAGGACAAATGATGTTAACTATTTTAAAGAGTGCAATATAGGAATTATAGTTTTTTTAACAAGCTTGCTAAAATGATTCTTTTAAACTAATTTTCTTTAAAAATTCAAAATGCAACAGGAAGCAGAAACAATACCTGTCATTATGGATACTATATATAATTCAGTGGGCAAGTTTTCAGCCAAAATATTATTAAATAAATCAAGAGGGATAATTTATTTTCTCTTGCTTTGGAGATGGGATGGTACTTAGAAGGTATGATTATGAAAAGTGAAAGTATATGTAAGAGCAAAATTTAATTGCTTCTTATTTGTCTTTCTGAGAAATTTACACAAACGCAAATTGAGATGAAACATGGTTATTGGATTATCATATGTGATATGTGAATAAGCAAAAACTCTAAATATTTCAAAATCAAATTAATCAAAATTAGACTGATACTAATCTATAGTTGATTTATGTTAATGGGAATAAAGTTATTTAATTTGTTTGATTCTTTTTACCAGGAATGTTACATGTGATGTCAGATGTGCAACTAATTCAAAGATTTTCTCTGGAGAGGAGCACTTAGAGAGAGTTTTATGAAGGTTACAAACTAGAAATAGGCAGTTCAACCCAAACCCATGGTCATAGCCTCAACCAAAGCCTCTTCATTTGCAGCAGAGATATCTTTAGAGACCTTTAGAATGTTTAATTAAGCCCCTCACAGGCAAACTTGGGAGGTTGTTGACAGCACATGACATGAACACTCTTAAGCTTACAAACTAAAGTTACTACATTCACCCTTTGGTGCAGAAATATTCAATACTTTGATATTATCCAAATGCAAAGTCTGAATTCCTTAGCTTGGCATTCATGTTCCTTCACAACCTGCCCAGTCTTCTCATTTTCTTTGACACAGACTCTGCTCTCCATGCAAGCTGTGATACTCCCTGTTCTCCAAACACATCTTTCATTTGCTCCCCTCTGGCCCTGGGCTCATGCCATCTACTGAAATACCATCTGCTTTCCTTTCCACCTCACTAATTTCTACCCATCCATCAAGGTTTAGCTCAGCTTCTATCTTCTCCATGACTTCATCTTTTTTTTTATTTTTTTAATGCAGAAATTTCTCATTATCTACGGCACTCATTTGAACTTAACATATGTGGCCTTAAATTTGTTGATTTATTATTTTTATGTGTGACTATTTGTTTTCCGAAGGTTGTAACTTGTAGAGGAAAAGGAAGTGGGTTCACATTTACTTAGCATTTGTTATGTGATCCTAGTATTTATATCTTACTTCAGTTTATCCTCACAATGCCATAAAATAGATATTATTCACAATTTACAGCTAAAAAGAATAAGATAACAAATGCCAACAAGTTCTTCTAGCTATTAATTGATAGGAGTATTGTTCAAGCCTAGATCTATCTAGCCCCCAAGCCCATAGTCTTTCCCAGTATCACAGCATGCCATATTATCCCCATCTAATAAAGTTTTTTTTTAATCTCACACAGTAGCATCCATGGTATATTTGCTATATACTCAATATCTTTGTGGTGACTATTTTGCTGAAGTCAGCCAAACCCCTATATCATAAAGACTAGAGCATAGATCCTCCCCCTATAATGTGAGGCTTCTTATTATCTTCGCATCATGTCCTCAAGATAGCAATTCAACAAAACCCCTTTATCTTTGTGTATCTATATGATGTCCATTAATCTGCTTGACTGAATAACTGACCAAATTAATTATCTGAATATGAAACATGTATTGTGTTACAGTCTTCTACGGAGCTGTATCATTTAGATAAAAGACATCACTCATAATTAACCTGCAGTTTTAGTCTTTTGTGGTTAACCTCCAAGCCACACCTTTGCTATTCCCCCTTGTACTAATACACATCTTCCCAACATGCTGAAAAGTCTCTTTGATTTCCTGTCACTCTCCTTTTTCTTAACATTGCTCATATGAATACAGTTGGATTTGTGGAAAAATAAAGAAGAGAGGGCACAGGAATACTAGCTGGCTCTTTATGCATGATCCCGGAGAATAACAGTCCCTTATTGGATTATCATGCTTTTGGATCTGTGCCTTAGCTACATGCTCTGAAACTGTTTTTGTCATTGTATTCAGAGGCGATCAAGCTTATGTGGCATTATTTCAAATTACTAATGTACAATAGGAAATACATCTGCTCAAGATACTAGAATGTGCTAATTAGCACATTTACTCCCATTAGGAAAAGCACTATAGAAAACCATTTTTAATGAGCATGTGGCTTGGTGAGTCTGGGCTCTGAGAGAGAAAAATCAGCCAGCCAGATGACCTTAATTACTAGTGTCATTATGCTACAGTGGTCACATAAACCCACCTTGTGTGTTACCCACAACCAACCAGTATATTCATATATATCAGTGAATAGAGCTGGAACTGGAACTAGAGAATGTCTCTAAGGCACAGTGCTGGAGATACATTGTCACATCTTTTCCCCTTAGCACTCTGGAAGACTTTCCCTCTATTCTCCTAATTTATTCAGGTTTATGAATTGTATAACTTCTTCTACATTCAGACATATTTTGATTAGCTTGCTAGGTTCTTCTTGCTTTGAGCTCAAGTTATGTCAGTTCTGTGAATCCTATCCCTATAGTATAACTTACTCCACATTCAAACTTACCTTGATTAGTTCCCCAGGCTCTTTCTTCTTGCTTTGAGCCAAGGTCAGGTCAGCTATGTATCCTTGACAACAGTGAGGTGATAATGCTTTTGTGCTTTATCCTTTTGTTTAGGGTATATCCTCCCAGGGGCCTGATTTTGTTCTGTGGTCTCTGATCTAACCCCCATCTCTTGGTCCACACAGCCCTGTTACCCATGCTACCATCAACTTTGGGCGCTAGAACACTAGCTCTTTGGGAACCTGTACAAGCTTTTTAGTCTCTACTAGTCTCAGTATTTTCTTCCTTCTCTTGTGTTCCCCCTCCATTTTGGGCCTCTGATTATTTCTCTTACCTATTTGCCAGCTTATCCAGTCATTTAAAAATATTTTATAAGTGTTCTATTCATAATTTTTAGCATTTTTGATTGAGAGGATTTTCAGGACAACTAATCTGCCACATGGCTGGATATAGAATCTCCATATACATTTTTCTAAAATACTTTTTCTGTCTTCTAGATGCTGTTAGTTCATTGTCCTATCTGAATTTTACTACTTCTCCATGGAGCAAACAAGTTATGACCCTAGCAAGGGTCTCTGCTCCACAGAGAACGTGTCTGGGTTCCCACAGATCCTAAATAGGTGGCATTAAAATTCACTATCATTTTCCCCAATGCCTTGCTTATTGTTTCTTTATTCATGGAATATATGTTTGTGTGTGTGTCTCTTATAGGTTCTCTCCTATTTTCCCAAATAACAAAAATAAATAAACCATTGTCATTAGTCTCCAGAACCATACAGATTCACAGTATAGACAGTCAGATAAACAAAATAATTTTAGAATAATAAGATCATCCAGAAGTGGGATGATCAATTAAAGGACAATGTGGCTTCAAAAAAGGAAAAGTGGTTAGTGTACCTCTAGAGGAGAGAGTGGATAAGGTAGAAAGAGAGTACCTGCCTTCATTTCTGAAGGCCTAGTAGAAGTTCTTAGCCAAGAACAGCAAAAGAAGGTACTTTTCTAGCCAGAAGAACAGCTTGGGCAAAGACAAGACAGGAAACAAGCTGGTGTGATGAGCTCTGGTTGACAACTTTGTGTGGCTGGAACATTCACTAACAGTGAAGTTAGGGATCAAAGAAGTAGGTAGTCAAATGATGGGGGACTTTGAATGTCATGTTTAGAAGTTTAGACTTTATCCTGTGAGCATACAGATTCCTGGAGGCCTTCTGAGCAAGAGGATAGCATGGTTAGATTTGTATTTTAGAAGGATGACTGGAAACAGTTTCATAATTTACTTCCCATTACACCACACAGCCTCTCATCATAGATGTTTGGGAGTTAACTGAAGTGATTCATAAACATCAGAGGTTCAGAGCTCAAGAAACATCCCACCAATCGCCACAAGAAAGCCTTCAGGTTTAAGTAGTCTCTTCCCTTTTTGAATCCTAAACCCCCTTAAACTATCTGTTTCAAGGAAGAAAAAACATCCATAAGACCATGCTCCCCTCTCCTGAAAACATCTTAGCTGGTTTCTAGCAGCCTCTGAGACTCGACCTGAACAAAATTATGCTGCTGTTGATCTGCCACAGCTGGAAGCATATCAGGCTGGCGTCCCTCCAATTGTTCAGCATTCAGGGATTTTATAATTATAAAGGCTCTTTACATCACATTAAAAGAAAAATAAAACTGTATAAATGAATGTAGCATATTTCATCCAGGTGATGATAAAAGGATAAAATCTCTTTAGAAGAAGATCAGTTGTTCTTTCTCTTGGCTGCTCTAGCTTATTGCACATGTTTTGGGCATCGCACATGTCCCTTCCTAGTCTTTTATAACTGTGTGTTTACATGTGGCTCCTCCCACCCCAAGGTCCTTAATCTTTGTGTTCACAGTGCCTGACACAAATGACGTACTCTGTAGATATTTGTTTATTGAAAGGTTAGATGGATAATTAAATATTTATTTTTAAGTGGATAGATAACTTTTTTAAAAACCTGATATTATGAGTAGGCAGGCTTCATCGTCTATAGATTCCAGACCTAAAATCTAATATGAAAACTGAAATTAGTAGACAGTGAGCACCTATTCTGTAGCATATTTTGGGTACAAATGAACAAGTGACATGGTCCCTGCTCTCAAGTTGACCACTCTAGCTGGAGAAGTAGACAAGCAAACCAACCCAGTATGATAAGTGTTATGATAGATAACTTGGAGAGAATGCTGGGGAGGCTGAGGAGGACATTGGAGATGGCTTCCAGCAGATTATGATCCCTGAGTTCAATCCTGAATGAAGAATGAGAGTTAGAATCTTGTTTCACTGACCATATATAACGATGTATAATAATGACTATTACTGGGCAGCTAGGCCATCTGAATTCTGGATGGTAATTGACAGAGTACATTAGAGTCCAAATCATTTCAGTGTGAAAATTATTACAATGATTTATATATTGGTGTTGTGCTATCATTTATTCATTCATCAGGTGTTTGTTGAGCACTCATCTAGGTGTATTGGGATGCATAGAAATGTAAACCATAACACCGTATCTTCAAGAGATTATAATCTTACTGGATGCCACAATGCCCTCACACATGAGATAGTTCATGGAAACACAGGGCATTATATTCACAGACCCAGAGTCATTAGCATAGGCAGTAAACATGCAGAAGTGAGAGCTGCAACTCAAAATAAAGTGATCTTTGAACACATCTAATATAAAAGGGAAAAAAATAAGACAGAAAGGAAACAAAATAAGATGAAATGAAAAGATCATCCAGAATGAGAGAACTTGAAAAGAGAACAGAGGTGGGGCTGAATGTGGAATATAAATCAATATGAAGTTATAGACAGTTACCATGAGCCAAGTACCACACTGAGCACCATAGAAGAAACAAACATGAAGCAGACATTGAATGTGCCAAGAAACTGTGAACAGTGCAGAGTGTCATTGCAAGCCCATAGCTGGAGCTACAGCAGAAGCATGTGTGGTTTGACCTGCACCATACTTCTAATTATTTTTTTTATCATTATCAACTTAAATTTCTGGAAAATTTGCATCAAAATCTAGATTCTTCACTTACCTTTATAAATTAGAGAATTTGGCAATACCTGTCAGTGTTTCTTCTTGGACAATTGTCCAGAGTTGAGCAGAAACATCGCTTTAAATGGAATGTATTCCCCAATTGGCTAAAATCCCTGCTCAGCCTGCTGCATTCATTTGCATTACCTATCCGAACCCTGTAGATTTTAGATTTTACCATATCTGGTTATAATCTAGCAAAAAGGAAAGACATTTACATAAATAATTATAATATGAAGTAGAGGGTAAAGCAGGGTCTAAAGCACTATAGGAGTTCGTTCATTCGTTCGTTCGTCCGTTCATTCATTCATTCATTCATTCATTCTGTCATTCAGTAGCTGTTTCCTGAGTCCCTGCTACATCTTGCTATTGCTGAAGTAGCCCAAGTGTCTAGATTCCTGGAGTTCAGAGTCTATTTTGGAGAAGGATACATTAGCAATCATTACACAGTGTGATAAATGCCATATTAGAGCTATATTAGAGTTAGGTATATATAGTTTACATTAGAGTTCACTCCTGATGTTGTCCATTTTATGAGTTTGAACAGATGTATAATGACATCTATCCATCTTTGTAGTATCCTACAGAGTAGTTTCACTACTCCAAATCCCCTGTGTTCCACTGATTTATCCCCCTCTCCACACAACCCTGGCAATACTGATCTATGTACCATCTACATAGTTTTACCTTTTCCAGAATGTCATATAGCAGGGAATCATGCAGGATGTAGCCTTTCCAGGCTGGCTTCTTTCACTTAGTAATATGCATTTAAAATTTCTCCATGTCTTTTCATGGCTTGGTAATTCATTTCTTTTCAGCACTGAATAAAATCGCATGGTCTGGATGGACTATAGTATCTATTCACCTACTGAAGGGTATGATGTGTCAATGTAGGTTCAGCAATTGTAGCAAATGTACTACTCTGATGGGGATTTTGATAGTGAAAGAGTCCAGTCATGTGTGGGGACAGGAGGCTTAAGAAAAATCTCTGTACCTTCCCCTCAGTTTTGCTTTGAACATAAAATTACTCTTTAAAAAATTGTCTTAAAAAAGGAAAGAAGAAAGAGACTAGTTCTGGTGTTTACTACCTGTGTGAACATAAGCGGTGTGTCTAAAGCTCAACTAGCTTAGACAAGTTAACTTATATAAGTATTATAAGTATCCATATAATAGAACTTGTAATTCTCCACAGGGTTTTCATCCTCTAACAGAAGAAAAAATGTACATGAGAACACTTTAAAATCGAGTTTAATGTAACGGGTTATTAGTATAAGAATTTTTAGTTACGGGTGTTTGGCTGGTTCAGTAGAAAGAACATATGACTCTTGATCTTGGGGTCATGAGTTCGAACCTCCCATTGGATGTAGACATTACTAAAAAAGTAAATGAAAGCTTTAAAAAGAAGAAAAAGTGTAAGTTAGAAAAAGTAAATCATTTGCAGTGCATTTAGAATATTTTATTTGCACACCACTTACAGATTTATTTCTTTGTCATTTCCTCTCATTATTAAAATAAACATCAAAAAGGCATCATAATTACTGTGATATATAAATTCTCTTTTTTAACAAAAAAGGGTATTTAAATCCTACAAGTTGACAAAATTCCACATAATTTGGTTTAAAAGACTTGTCCAGGTAAAATAGATAAAATCTAGTCAATCAAGAATTATATGTTTTATGTTCAGGAGTAACTAACAAAATTCTCCCAGTGGTAATAGGGAGTTTGTTTCATGAAGATCTTTTAAAGTTGTATTTTCTCTGCAGAGAGTCACTTAGCATATTAAACATGTAAAGATAATCCTTACTTCCAAAGGAATCATGTTCTCTCCCATTTTATTATTAAAATACCAAGGTTTCCCATAAAGCTTTCATTTTTTATTTCTGATAAAACCATGAGTAAAAGAAACCTTTTACTTTCCTCTTAGCTTTGTATGAAGTACAAATATGCTGCAATGTACAGCTTTTAAGTCTGAGAAACCTGAGGGGGAGATGAGAGACTCTTGCAAACTAGAGAATGAACCCATCTAAAGAGGGCCGTTGCTAAGAGTCAGTGTTCATAGAATATCTTTTTTTCATATAAAGTCGTAAATCTATATTTAATTCAAATTTTCCCAATTTTAAACATGAGCAACAAATTCAAAAACTTGTAAACACTGGGTCACATTAAGCCTATAGCTTTCTGATTTGCAACCTCTGGAATATATCATACTCTAGACTCTGGGATTTTGAGTGAGAAAATCTGTGTATTAATCCTGCCTTGTTTGCTTATTAAAATCAGTAAAAACTTGGATAAGCAGTCTCATTTCACTAATCTAAAAAGTTTTCTCTCTCCCTCTCTCTCTGCCCCTCCCCTACTTGATCTCCATCTCCTTCTCTCTCTCTCTCCCTCTCATAAATAAACATTTCAACATAAACAATGAAATGAATACTTACATACTTGCCATCTGGATTTCACTTTTAACATTTTACTGCCCTTGTTCTTTAAAATATCTATCCATCTATCCAGTTATCTGCCCATCTTCCCTTTTGGATCAGTTTGAAAGTAATTGCAGACATCTCTGTGCATCCTTCATTGGATTGTCTTGAGGATTAAATGGAATGATGCACATAAAGCATCAAGCACAGTATCTAGCACATAGATAAGCATATAAATAACCCCTTCCCTCCATCTATTTTTACTATGTATAACTTGAATGTCATTGGATGTACTAAGAGTGTATTTTAGACTTGAGGGAAAAGGGATATTTCTACAACTTTTTCTTCAAAATCCTGTTGGTCACACACACAAATTTAGACATAATAAAACAAACAGACATGGGAAGACTCTACAAATTGGAACTAAGTAAGACCATCTCAGAGAGAAGTGAAACTCTGGTGAATTTCTTAAATTTTCTTTCTACTTCCTATATGTTCTGGATGGAGCCCTGAAGACACCTTCACCCTGCACCCCTACCAATGGGGCCAGACCAAAAAAGCCTCTAGAAAAGCCTACAACCTACATCCAAAATATTGGGGAAAGGATAGACTAATAGAAGGGGGAGCCTTTTGATAATACTGTCCTAACTCTAGCCAAACACCAAAGGAAAAACTGTCCCCTCATTGAGTGCAAGTGGACTGTACAGATAGCTAGACCTCTAGCCCCATTAGGGAAAGCCAGGAGAGGCAGTTCTAAGATGACTCTGGATTTCCTCCACTGGGTTGATGTCAGTGGGCCAAATAAGAGCTGAACTTCCACCCTTATCCAGCAGCAAAGAGGCAGAACAAGGTGGCATGTTAGTCGATGTCCACCCCTCCCCCCCCAGTGGGGAGCTGACCTTGCACCTTCATCCAGCTTGCAATTACAAGCCTGTAATAAGATGGTGCTAGTTAGCATTCCATGTCCCTACTCCTGGTATTGGTAGGGACCACCTGAGAGCTGAACTATTACTGCTGGTCAGTGGCAATGAAGTAAAAGGGGGAAGAGAGAAGCAGTGCTAGTTGGCAAACCACTTTTCCTAGTAGGGCAGTGTCATCAGGGCGCAGAGGGGGAACTGAACTTCTAGCCCCACTCAGAGGCAAGGAGGTATAACAAAATGGCTCAAGACAGTGCTAGTCAGCACCCTCTTTTCACTCCCCCATTTGTGTCAGTGGTCCCATAGGGAACTGAGTTTCTATCCCACTACATGGCAGTGAGGTAGAATGAGTGGAATACTAGTTGATACCCCACTTTCCGCCTTGGTGTCACCAGGGACCAGTAGGAAGCTGAATATCCATTTCACTTGGATCTGAAGTTATGCCTAAATTGATCTACTATCTGAAAAAAAAACTAAGATTAAGTAGAATATAGCATTTTATACTGTAATACCTAAGTGTCCAGTATGTAATAAAATAAAATGACTTCTTATTCTAAGAAACAGGAAAATCTCCACTTGGATGAGAAGAGCAACTGATGTCAACACTGAGATGACACAGGAGTTAGAACTATTTGACAATGATATTAAAGTACCCATCATGCTTCAGTAGGCAATTACACACAGACTTGAAATAAATGGGGAAAAAATGAAAGTCTCAGGAAAGGAAAAGAAGATACAAAAAAGAACCAAATGGAATCTTAAAGCTGAAAAACATAAAAACCAAAATTTGAAAAAGTTCATTGAATGGGGTCAAAAGCAGAATAAATATGACAGAAGAAAGAATAGCTGAATCTATAGAAGGGCAGAAATTACCCTATCTGAGCAGAGAGAGAAAAATGACTGGAAATATACCCACTGCCTACCACTTCCTGTAATACCACCCTCAGCCAAGCCACTCTTTTGCCTGCATATAGCAATTAGCCACATAACTCATCTCACTTTTTCATGTTGCTCCTTGCATCTATTTTATGCCAAAGTAACCATTTAAAAGTATAAATCAAATCAAGTAATCTTCTCCTCAGTGGCTCCCCGTTTCTGTCAGGGTAAAAATCAAAGTTTTAGAATGGTATACAAGGCCCTACAGGATTTATCCCCTGTTGTCTTTCTACCTATGATAGGCAAGATTCTAAGATGGCCCCATGATTTCTACCCCATTATGTTACTTCCACAGTTAAGTTACCTTATATGGCAAAAAGAATTTGCAAGTGCAGTTAAGGTTACTAATCACTTGATCTTAAGGTAGGGAGATTATCTGGGTGGACCTAACTATATCACACATTGGAAAGCAGAAAGTTAAATCTAACTATTTGTGGAAGAGCAAGCCAAAAGAACTCCCAAATGAGAAAGGATTCAGTGTGCCGTTGCTAGATTGAAAATGGAGATGGCCACATAACAAGGAATGTGAGTAGCCTCTAGAACCTGAGAGAGATGCCCATCTGGTGGCCGGCATGGAAACAGGGAGCTCAGTCTCTGTGATAATTAATTCTATCTGTCATCTGACTGGGCCACAGGGCACCAAGGTATTTAGTCAGATGAGGCAGAGATGCTTGTTTTGTGTACAAACCTTCCAAGTACCTGGAACAGTTCCTGGTATAGTACTGCTTACAAAGTATTTGTAGAATAAAATAAATTAATTCTATGTTGAGTGATTTTTGACTTAATGCATTGCAAGCTCCATGTGTATTTTACATCCTTCCTCAAATTAGGCCAAACATAGATATATAATGCATTGCTTTGTACATGGGACTGTGATAACAAATAACAGATTCTGTGTCATCATTAGTACTAAAAAAAAACCCTCGTTTTTTAGTCTAGGAGGGCACTTTGCCATTTTTATATCATTAAGTACAGGAAAACATAACAGAAACTTTAATGACTGAAACTGGTATATTTTGGAGAGGACAGTGGGTGATATAAAAGTGCCTTGGTCAAACCCAAGACTTTGAGACTACATTTTTTTTTAAACTACTAATACTATAGAACTAGATGTCTTCTAGGTCCCTTAAAATTCTATATTCCATAGTTATCTATCCTCTACACAAATTCACCTAACTAATGGCTCAGGATTTGGCCTCTCATCTTTCTGCTTACAACCCTCAAATCTGCATTTGCAGCCCTCTCTGTGGATCCAAGTTCCTAACCTTTGTCTCTTATCATTTCTGAACATGGCATGGATGACCCACCATCACCTGGAATTAAGCGTGTCAAATCATACCCATCCTAATGATCCTGGATTCCAGTTCTCCCTCATTTTACCAATTACTGAGATGTCCTTCCCTCTGTCCTCTACTGTCTGAGTCAATCTCTGGACCCACTGTTTCTCCTTTCAGATTTCCTCTCTCACATTTCCCTTTCATTTCATTAGATCACTGCTGTCACCTTTGTTCATGCTCTTACCTCCTCAAATCTGGATTACTTGCTCAACATCCTAAATAATTTTTCTACCTCCCATCATATCAACACTCTCCTCTCCAGCAATCCTATAGAAGACCATTTGTTAATGCTCCTAAAATGGACTTAAATATTCTCAGTGCCTCAGAATCTTCCAGTGAGTCTCTACTACCTACAGAGTAAATTTTAATTAATAGACAAACAACTATGTAAGATATTTCATAATTTGACCTATTCAGTCTAGTCTCCTGACCCCCAAATTCTCTGCCTTGGGTTACATTCATCCTACTGAGTGCTACTGTGGTGAACAAATGAGTGGGGGGAGTGAAATGGCTGAAGGTGGTCTAAAGATACAATCTTCTACTTTTAAAATAAGTAAGTCCTGGGGATGTCATATGCAACACGGTACTTAATACTGTATTGTATATTTGAAAGTTGCTGAGAGTAGATCTTAAAAGTTCTCATCACAAGAAGAAAAAAATTGTAACTATGTGTGGTGATAGACATTACCAGACTCATTCTGGTGATCATTTCACAATATATACAAATATCGAATCATTACATTGTACACCTGAAACTAATATAATGTTATATGTTAATTATGTCTCAATTTTTAAAAATACAAGAACAGATTTTTTTTTAAAAAAAGGAAAAGTGGAAGTAAGGCTAGTTTAAGAAAATGTTCTGGAATTATGGATGACTCTGCATGGTATTTTGGCAATTGTTATAGTGAAAAACTCAGACATCTGCCATGAAATTAACATTTTTCTTGGAGTGCTAATGTATCTTACTTTGGGAAGATAGGTAGTGAATTGCTGATATCATATATCTCAATGAAAGTAAAAGCAACCTAAATCTTGAGTGGGTCACCCTATGAGCTGTTTTCTACTTGTTTCTACAGGGAGCCCCGCAAGGTTGTCCTGCACAAAGGCTCCACTGGCCTGGGCTTCAACATCGTGGGTGGGGAAGATGGAGAAGGTATTTTTGTATCCTTCATTCTGGCTGGTGGACCAGCAGACCTGAGTGGGGAGCTCCAGAGAGGAGATCAGATCCTATCAGTGAGTATTTCTTCTTAATCTTCATCTCTCCATATTTGACACCATTTGAGAAAAAATCACTTTGAATTATGACTGCAGTAGCACCTTAATTAAAAAGGAAAAATGGTTTATGGCTTTTAGTACATGTTGCAGTATAAATGGTGTTGAAGTGTTTGATGCTTGTTACTTACTTCCCTCAGATACAGGTAAAAGTGCTCATGTTTTCATTTAGGTTTTCTAAGACATATTTGTATCTGATAGAACATTGAGTTTATTTTTGAGAGAGAGAGAGAGAGAGAGTGCAAGTGGGCAGGAGGAGGGCAGAGAAAGAGGGAGACACAGAATCCAAAGCAGGCTCCAGGCTCTGAACTGTCTGTACAGTGCCCAACGTGGGGCTCAAACTCAGAAACCATGAGATCATGACCTGAGCCAAAGTCAGTCACTTAACTGACTGAGCCACCCGGGCACCTAAGAAGCATGCCTTTTTAAGTATATTATTTATTTTTGATGCAGATCTTTTTTCCAAAGCCATGATTGTACTCTAAAACAACATTTTTATAAACATATTGTTTGTTGCATATAACTATATAAGAAAATATATAAAACATGCAGTTGGGTGCCATTGAAAAGTGGTAGGAGCAGCACCATTTACCTAAATACAAGAATTACCAGCAACAAGTTATTAAGCACTTATTGTTAACCAAGCATTTTATAAAAGTAATTACTGCTTATCATAATCTCCCTGAAATGTATTGCCACATGTTTGAAGAAAATAAGGTTCAGGGACACCTGGATGGCATGGTTAAGCACCTGACTCTTGATTTGGCTTAGGTCACGATCTCAGCATTGGTGAGTTTGAGCCCCACATCAGGCTTTGTGCTGACAGTGTGGAGCCTCCTTGGGATTCTCTCTCTCCTCTCTCTCTGTTCCTCCCCTGCTCACACACACTCTCTCTCAAAATAAGTAAATGAACTTAAAAAGTTATGAAGAAAATAAGATTCAGAGAGGTGAAGTCGATGTTTACCTAACTAGAGACAGTAACAGCTGAGATTTAAATATTCAGGGTTTTTCTTAAGATTTTATTTTTAAGTAATCTCTACACCCATCATAGAGCTCAAACTGACAACCCCAAGATCAAGAGTTGCATGCTCCACTGACTGAACCAGCCAGGCGTCCTTAAATATTCAGTTTTAATGCCCATCACACCTGCCCTCTCGCTTCCTTCCTTCCTTCCTTTCCCCCTTCCTCCCTTCTATCTCTCTTTCCACCTCCTTTCTTTTATTGAAATATTTATTAACTGCTTCTTTTCACTAGATCAAGCTATCTTTCTGGTATAAACTCTGTGACAGGTAGTTATATCCATTGTGAGTATATATGATCATACTGAAATTTTGGTAATCATGCAAATAATACTGGGAAATAATCTAAGGAGCCTAGTTCTTATGGCTGAGTTTATGGTTCATAACTCAATGAAGCATTTAGTTTGCAATTTTCATTGTGTCCTTAGAAAAACTTAGCTTTGTTTTATAGCCATGATTTATAACTAGGAGTTTGCAAGTGAACTTATGTTATGCCTTCCCCACTTTCCCCTCCACACACATATGATTTACCTGTATAATATAGTCAATTGGTCTGAGTAAAGTGTCCACTGGTCTGAATGGATGGCCTTGCCTTATATGTTCTGGCAGTTTTCCCACACATTAAGGCCTCTGCTTACTTGTTAGCTAGCAGATGTCTGGATAGATAGAGTATGTGAGAAATAGGTAAGATCTCACATGAGGGCCTCATTCTGCCATCCAAGAGCCAAATATTACCCCTTCAACTACTCCCCTCTGCATACTTCTACACTTAAATGATACAGATCTATATAGATATACTTCTATATATAGAAGAGGTTTTATATATTTTTATTATCTATATCTATATACATCTCTATCTATATTTATATCTATATCTATCTTCCTCAACTTACAGTAGGGTTATATCCTGATAATCCAATTATAAGCTGTAAAGACTGTAATCAGAAATGCATTTCTTGGGGGCACCTGGGTGGCTCAGTCAGTTAAGCGTCCAACTTCAGCTCAGGTCATGATCTCATGGTTCATGGGTTCAAGCCCCACGTCGGGCTCTGTGCTTATGGCTAGCTCAGAGCCTAGAGCCTGTCTTCAGATTCTGTGTCTCCCTCTCTCTCTCTCTCTGACCCTCCCCTGCTCACACTTTCTCTCTCTCTAAAAAATAAATAAAACGTTAAAAATTTTAAAAAAAAGAAATGCATTTCTTAAACAGCCTCACAACACTTAAATTGGCCTTTTGAGCAAAATCACTGAAAAATCCTATTTTATAATATTTTGTAAGTGTTGTCTATATCATGTAATTTACTGAATACTGTAATGGAAGGAAAAACAGAATGGTTATATGGGTGCAGCATGGTTGTAAGTGTGTCAGTTGTTCACCCTCATGATTGTGTGGCTGAGGGGGAGATGCGGCTCACTGCCCAGCATCACAAGAGCATGTGCCCCATATTGTTAGCTTGGGAAAAAATCGAAATCCAAAATTTGAGGTACAGTTTCTAGTGAACATGTGTCACTTTTGCACCACCGTGAAGTTGAAAATTTGTTAGGCCAAACTATGACTAACTCGGGGACCATCTGCATAAGATGTAACTTACCTTTGTTGACATGTCTTTCTTTACTAAGTGGCAAAAGCTCCCTGAAAGTAAATTATTTTATATGGTTTTGTAGTTCCAGTATGTAGCATACTAAATGTATCTAAAATTCTCCCTAACAATGCTTTTTGAACGGAATAGCGTTGAGTAAGTGTGGTGATGCTTTACAATGTCACTGTAGCCTAGCAGATGGACTCTAAAATTCTGTGTAAAACATACTTAAATATTTTCACCGCCCTAGCTCACAATCTGTAGCCTGGGGACCATGTTCTTACTTCCCCACAGCCATTCACACTGGCACAGCACTTCCTCCCACACAGAGCACTTTCACATACATTAATTCTAGGGGTCTTTAAAGCAGTTCTATATGTCAAGATAAGTTGTTATTACTCTCACTTTCTATATCAGGAAAAGGGGATTCAGAAAAGCTGAATGATTCGTCCAAAGCTCCACAGCTACTGACTATGATGTTGGACTCAAAATCAAATCTCCTGACCCCCTATCATTGTTCTTTCTTCTCACGGTACAATCTCTCTTCAAAACCTGTCAACGGTCTCTTTCAACACTTTCTTGTCTCATTTAGCACTGCTCCGTGTGCACACATACTTGGGAGCACATGGAACTGTAAGAGCTAAGACTTCTGTGTTACTTTTGAGTCTGTCACTATTATAACCAATTTAGCCTTATAACCACGTGATGCCTGATTCTCATTTTTAAAGAAAGCTCTATGCCCAACACGGGGCTTGAATTCACAACTCCGAGATCAAGTGTCGCAGGCTCTACCAACTGTGCAGGCCAGTCACCTCCTTATTATGTTCATTTTAAGGGTAAAGAAACTGAGCCAGAGAGATGACATTAGGCTCTAACTGTTTAAATGAGAAATGTACTAAACCATAGGTTTTATTTGTTTTAACCTTTAGGTATGTGGTAGAAAAAGGGATGAGCTAATAATCTTATGGCTCAGTAAAGGAAATTCATAACTATTTCTGTTTTCAAAAGTAGATATATCCACTTAAATATTACTACTAGAACCACAAAAGAAAAGAAGACAACCAATCAGAATTATAGTCTTCTTGGAAATTAGATTTCGCAGAACTTTACAATAGTCTCTGATGTTCAGATATCATACCCTTTCTTATGTACCACATTTGCAAAGACAGTTCAATGATAAAAATATTATCTGCTTTTTTTAATTGAAAAGAGGGACCATTTCCCTTCTTTAGCTTTCAAAAAGGTGTTTAAACTGTATCTAGAGATTGCCTAGTTTCAAGGCCCAGTATTGGAATTTCATTAGTTAACACTTCAAAAAAAGAATAAACAGGCTGGAGAAGCTCAAACATTACAACAGGGGTAGGAAACAGCAGACTGGAATTATTAACAATGGAATACAGAGGATACAATATTTTGCCTCTACAGCTTACACAAAAGGACAAGCTATACCTTCCTGGAAAACACAAGAACAAAGCCTCTATATATCAATCAAGAGTTAAATACAAACTTAATGCATATTTTTAGATCATGTAAGATTATTTTGTAAATAACTTATGCTAACAGTAATGTAGTTAAGTTCAGAGAAAAAAACTGAAATCCCCAGAGAGGAGAGCTGTGGGAGTCAGTCTCTGTCCTCAACTGGTATTTATCGAGAAGAGACTTGAATAAGAGATAATCACCTTTCTTATCAGGGTCAGAATGTCCATTTCTGTTATCCAGAACTATTCTCCCACAGAGACTATACCATCCTCAGAGATCATTCATTTCATTAATGACTTACTATGTGATAGATTTTGTATCAGGGCATGAAATCTCAAAAGATGAATGAGATAAACATCCTTACCTTAAAGTTTTCACAGCCTAAAAGCAAATATATCAATATATCTGTTATATGGGAATACATAGATCTGGCTATGAATATGGATATAGATATAATATAGATATAGTGGCATACTGAGGAAAGAAAGGAGACAAAACACTTTGAATCATGCACATCGTAAGTACTCAGTCAGTGCTCCTATTAATACTAACAATTTTGCCTTAAGAAAGTGTTCAGTGTTTTTAAAAAATGTCAGATAACTCTAAAGAAGGCCTTTTATATAGAATTTGAGTTATTCCTTCTTTGGGACAAGGGCTTGGACCCAATGAGCATTTCCCAAAGTGTGTTTCCCTGGACAGTAAAAAAGCAGGATTGAATTAAGGTGCTAATGAGAGAAAGGGTTCCCTGGTATCAGGTTTCTCCACTAAAGAACTTTTCAAAAAATATCTGTTTACTGTATGTACTAGAAATCTCTTCAGAGGCAGATAAAGTACACATCTTTTCCCAAACGTATTTGATCATCAAACTTCTACGTGAGGAGCACTTCGCAGGACAACAGTAGTAGGAAATGCTTGAGCAGATATTTTTCTAATTCCCATAACTGAGTCTTTTCCTAACAAGGTAGCCATACTTCCCTATAAAGAAAAGCAAGTAGCCTTTTACTATGTTAAGATTATGGGCGCCATCTAGTGTTCATGCATTGTCTAAACATGGCAGCCTGAAGATGGAGCATTCCAAAGCTCCGTTGTAGAGCTTTATTATCCCTCACTTCCCCCTCCTTGCCAAAACTACAGACCTAGACTAGCTAAGAAGTTGAAAGATAGAGAAATCATCTTTAGGCTACATTCTATACACATACTGTGAGTGATATTTTCTAATTTCTCCTTTATATATTCTACTTCTCAGGCATTTGTTACAGAGAATCTTATCCAATAATTGAACCATATTCTTGATGTATTGGTAGAGAAGAATTTAGGACATTCAGCATGCAATCACATTAACTAGTGCAGTAGCCTCCTCAGGCATTCTTCCTGCAGAGGAAAAGATAAAAATGCTTTTGTTATTATTTTTTTCAATGCTTTGTTATGAAAAAGGTGGAGCAGAGCATGTAGAAGCAATACCCCTATAAAGAGGTGCTTTTCTGTGTTACCATGCAATTTTAGTTTTTTCATTCCTCAGAACCCTCAAAAAGGGCACCCAAGCTGACCTTGCTAAGTCCAAAGCTCACCCTTGATGGACTTCAAGTATTTAACTAACTGTGTTCCAAAAAAACATGACTGGGGATACGTGTTGCCAAAAGTGAAAAGCTGTAGTTGTTGAGGTGAAGGTACAATAGATAATCATGCATCTTTACATTAAAGTTGAAATTGTATTGTAGATTTAGAAAGACTACATGAGTCACGGATCACCTGGACGTTTCATTAATTCTCAGGTTACCTTGCTACCTTCATGTTTAGATCCTTCTTGTCACATTACTCAAATAAAATGTGAGCAATATATACACTATGCATCATCCTGGGACACTGATAAAGTCACGCTTCTCTTGTTACCTCACATGCCAACTGTCCATTGCTTCCAGTGTTATGCCTGAAATCCAGCTCTCCTCCTGCTCCCCCTGCTAAAAAGTACCAAGTTATTCCTTTGATTCCCTGAAGTGATCCTTAAGAGCTTACACACCCATCCCTTTCCGTGATCATGGGCTGTCAGCAATATGGGCTGTCTGCTCGAGGGCCTATTTCTCTGCATTCCTAAAACCAGCACCCCTCAAGACACCAGAGAGGCTCTGAGGTCCATGCAGATGTGGGGACCAGAGCCATCTCCCCAGATCTGTGCTGCTTTGTCACCTTGTTTCAAAAGCACACCAGCTCAGACCAGAAGTCTTACAAAGCGTCTCTCACCTAATGGCACCTTTAGCTTCTCTCCTCTCACCCTCAACACTTCGAGTCACCCAAACTCCAGCAAAGCCTTCACCCTTCACCTAGCATGTTTTCTGGCTGAGCTCCTCCCATTCCACCTTCCCCCAACAAAAGACAGACAACGAGAGTCAGAGACTAAAATTAGCTTACACACATCAGTATGTGTTTCCAAACAGGAATGATTCAACATCTGCATTTGGGTTAAGGGGGATTTCACAGCTTCCCCCAAGAAAAGGAATAGATATCTGTCCTCTGTATACAGCTTTGTAGCCAACAGCCCATCTCCTAATTTTGCTCAAAGAAACAATATTTGATGAAATGAATTATGAATATTTTTGGCAAATTAAACAACAGTGATGCTTTTGTGTTTCTGTTTTTGTTATCTTTGTGCATCCCCACCCTGCCACCCTGGGCCTTCTCATCAAAGTACCAGGAATGCCAGGGTCCCCTCTCAGCCAGAGCACCCTATTAAACACCTCTGAAGGAAAATCTAGCCAAGCAGAATTTATATTTTTGAAAAGATGAAGACTTTTTGCCCCAACCCTGACCTGTGAAGCCTCCTGCAAAACTTGTGTGCCTGTTCCAGGCATCTGCTGAACCCCACTTTCTCTAGACTCACTGAGTCTTCAGCCTCTGCCTTTTGCCTCTCAGGGGCCCACTCAGACTTCTCTCCACCTTACTGGACTTGCCTTTATGCCCACCTCAGAGCCCAACAGCTGCCCTCTTCAGGGATCACCTCAAATAAAAACAGTGGAGCCATTGAAAAGGCTCTAGGGGAGAGACTTTTCCTCAGCCTTGGCTTTAGAGCCTCACCATCCAGCATGACCCCGGCCCACTCACCAAAGGGTAGGGATTCATTAAGGCCTAGCTATGCCCCGTAAGTCGTTTATTACTCTAGGTATCCCAGGATGTACAAACGTCCCCCATCACATATAACATGCAACCTTTGGGAAGAGCAAGACTTTTAAAAACATATCTAATCTTGTCATTTCTCCCCTCTTCTTAAAAATTTTCAGTGACTTTCTGTTGTTCTTAAGATAAAATCGAAAATTCTTAACATGGTCTACAGGGCTTTATAGGCTCTGGCTCCTGCCTGCCTCACCAGCTACATGTATACCACTTCTCCTACTCGCATTTATGTCCCAGTTACCCCGGTTTCTTTTCTCCTCCAATCATGGGTAATACTCAAAATATTTAGTAATTTGGCATATACAATTCAGCACCAGCCCATTCAATGAATGGCCAGCCATAGTGCCATAGCTACAGAATTGTAGGGAAGTGGAGTCTTCTGAGAGCGAGGGTGTGGGTCACTCAGGGAGGGCTCAAGGCAGGAATTACTTATTGGCAATTCACATGGAAGGGTTTTCCTATCGTAACAAAAGGAATAGCTACATTGATGGTGCAAACTCCCACCAGGTGCCTGTGCATGTACCAAATTTCCTCTGCAAAGGAACTCAGAGTTAGCAAGGACCTTCTATTATCTAAAAGGGGGCCAGAGAATTCATGGATTGTCCCAGACTTCATTTAGAAAGCATCTCCATTGTCTGACATTGAATCCAGCTAATAAATGATACTTGTCAAATGAATAAAACCAATAAACTTGATGGGCATAGTAGCAAAACAAAATTAACATTGCTATTTTCTTATATATTTCTTGAGTACTACTTATTGTCATGGCAATGAGAAAGAATGAAATCTAACCATGTGTAGCAACATGGATGGACCTTGAGAGTGTTATGCTGAGCGAAATAAGTCAGGCAGAGAAGGACAAATATCATAGTTTGCACGTATAGGAGGATTAGGAGGAACCTGATGGAGGAACAAGGGGGAGAAGAAGGGGGGAAATGGTGGGGGAAAGGGAGAGAAGCAAACCATGAGAGACTCTTGAATGCTGACAAAACTGAGGACTGATGGATGTGGCGGGGAGGAGGGATGGGCATGGAGGAGGGCACTTGTGGGGATGAGCACTGAGTGTTATGTGGAAACTAATTTGACAATAAACTATTTGTAAAAAATAAAAAATAAAAAAAAAGAATAGTATCAGGAGACATGCAGTTCAAGTCAGATTTCTAATAGATAACCTACAGGACAACTATTTCATGACTCAGCTGTAAGCAGCTTTCAAAAGTCTGAACTTCAGTGATATCGGTTCCAATTTTTCTCAAAATAATATTTTCTCCAAATGCATTCTGTATAATACTATATCTGTGAAATGTTCCATGAAAAAAGGCTGATGATTGAATAAAGGATCTGAGAAATCCTGTAGCAAATAAAGAAGTGCTATTAAAGCATTTCTTTCTAACCTTAATTAACTAAAGAATCTTTTTCCTCCTGGAATATAGATTACTCTCTAATGGAACATACTTTTAGGAATTCTGCCTTAAACTAATTTCCAGAAGAACTTATGCAAGTGTTTTATTTGGGAGAAGGAACATTTTCACATTGAAATGTTATTTGCAGAGTTCAGAGGTGTGGTGGGGAGAGTATAACTCAAATACATAAGACCAAAGAAGAAATCTAGAAAGTCCTCATTAGACCGAAAATTAATTGAGGAGCATTTACAAATGTTTGTGGAGTGCTAGACAAACTTATTAACCTATTCACATAAAACTAAGCTGCATACATTTACTAAACATATACTAAGTGTCAAAAACTACTAGGCATTAAGCATACAACATGGAAAATATGTCATTGTGTCCTTAGTGAACATGCAGGCTCATTTGGGGAGGCACACACAAAAATGGTGATTTCCAATATAACGTGGAAGTACTGATGGAAAATTCTGAGGAAGCACATGGGCACATAGAAGCTGTCATTAGCCTAGCCTGGGAATCTGAGATGGCTTTCTGAAGGGGATGCTTCCCAACAAAGACAAAGGAAGAAGAGTGGAGAATTAGGGATAAAATGCCTAATATTTATTGAGTATTTGCTTAGTACCATGTATTATGCTGGGTAGTGTACAATGATTTGAGTGAATCCTAACAACAACTTTGAACAGAACATGAAATCATTTGCCCAAGGCCACACAGATAATCAGCAGTGACAGTGGTATTTGAACCTCTGTTACTTCTGATTTCAAAGCTAGGCTCTTTCTATAATGCCAGCCTTCAGGAAGAAAATTGAATTTGTCAGTTTGTTTATGTCTGAGGCTATACGCACTTGAAGTCCGTTTAGTGAGAAAAATATAAATGCCTGAAATAATAGATCATTTACAACAGGATGTATGAGGCACCACAGGAAGCCATTGTATACATAGGTTCTAAGATTGAGGTGACTTAGAAGCAACATCTAGATCCTCTGACATTTCCATAGAGGGCATGGACTATGATTCATCTCTGTACTCCATTGCTTAACAGAACCTAGCTACTGAGCAAATGTTTAATGAATGAATGAAAGACTCATCCTTTCCCACTTCTCTGAAGGCACCTAGGAATCTTGGTCTTCCTCTCATTTGTATTTATCCATACCTGTGTCCCAAAGGACCTTTGTGTCCTGAAGATTCAGAATATCTTAAGCCCTTTAGCTTTCTGGCCAATGGAATATATTTTCCAAATCAGATAGGTCCTTTCTAGTCGACTAATAAGAATTTCAAGAGATTAGAAACATATTGGGTAAATATTCTATTACATGCTAAATATGTGTTATTAGTTTTAAAATGTGTTTATAATATATGCTCCTCTTCCAAAAAAAAAAAAAAAGATGTTTAGATGATTAAGAGCTCCTATATACACCTCAAGGGTTGAACACTTGATTCTGAGCCTTTTCCATGTAAGCATTGAAAATAGTTGTTATGGTTGACCCCTGATAAAGGGGAAACATTGCAGAGATCTCTAGTTTAAGGCAGGAGTGATCCTCAAGTGAAAATGGACTGATTTTTTTAGCTCCAGCATGCTTTTGCCTCTGACTAACCTACTTTGCTAGCTAATCTCTAATAACCCATCCATTTGCATCACCATTTCTATGTACAGAGTCCCTTGTGTGGATATCATCTCATTTGATCCACATAACATTCCTTCAGGATAGGTTGGAAAGTAATCATTTTGCCACTTTTTATGGGAAGAAACTGAAGAGTTCAGTGATTTTCTAACCCCAAATCAGCTAGACACCAGGGGTAGGCCTTCTAACTTAGTCAGCTTCCTCACCTGTAATGCTAACTACTCAAGGAATGTGCCTGATGGGAGCATGGGTGGTGAATTACGTGCAAGAGTTCTGGACTCCAGACAACAGACATGTCAGTTACTTAAATGAAAAAGGAATTTGTTGGAAAAATAACAAACAGCTCCCTGGATCTTCAGCAAGGCTGGGGAACCAGTATCAGAGGCCAGGGAGGAAATGCTGCTGAAAAACAGTCTGTTAAAAATGCTGTTCTTGAGGTCATCACCACTGGCCACTTACCACCAGGCCACACTGCTGAAATTACTGTATTTAGTCTTCATCCCTGTTTCTGGCACAGAACTCCTAAAGCCCTTGCAATTTTCTAAGTGATGAGAGCATTAAATAAAATAATGTATTTAAGCCATTGACACAGTGCCTAATGAGAACTAGTTATTCATTCATTGTTAATCATTCATTCATGCAACAGTTTATTCAGGAGCCAGTATGTGTCAGGCACTATTGCAGGTAATAGGAATATAAGAGTTAAAAAAAGAAAAAGAGACAAATTGCTGCCTCATGGTTTTTACATTTTAGTGGGAAAAACAATTTATTTTTTTAAGTAATGGATACGTAAATTATATAATCTATTCAAAGGTGTAGAAAACCAATGGTGTAGTGTAAGGAGAATTTGGAGTACAGAGAGAGGAACTGAAAGTTTAAATAAGGTCATCAGGGTGGGCCTCACTGAGAAGGTGACATGTTAGCAAAGACTTGAAAGCAGGGAAAGTGGGCCATGCAAGTGTCTGGGGTAGTTTCAAACAGAGAAAACACCCAGCATCAAGTCTGTGTAGGGTGCATGCCCAGTGTTTTGAGGAAGCCACTCTGGCAGGACTGGGATGGGAGAAGGGGAGAGGAGTATAAGATGAAGACAGGAATAATGGCTGAGTCATGGAGAGTGCAGCCTCTCAGGCCTCTGTAACAGCTTGGTTTTCACTCTGAGACCAGAAAGAGCCATGGAGGATTATAAGCTGAGAAGTGAAAAGATGTGAATTCACTTACATCTTAAGGGAATCACTCTGGCCGCTGTGTTGACAGCCGGACCCAGGGACAAGGATGGAAGCTAGAGGCAAGCTTGAGCCTACATGAATAATCAGCCCGAGAGACAGTGGAAGAATGGCTAACCATGGTAGAAGGGGGGGAAGTGAGGGGTGATTCTGGATTTGTTTAAAATGGAGAGTTATCAGATTTCCTGAAAGATTGAATATGAGGTAAAAGAGAAAGGAAGTTGTCATGGGTGACTGCAAAGACTTCTGTCTGATCATAAGACGAGCAGAGATGGAGATACTTGTCCAGGTGGAACAGGTAACAGGTAGAGATGAACTCACCCTAACACACAAAAGTCCTCCTCAGAGAGAAGAGGAGGAACAAGTAAAGTAGGAGAAATCAGGTAGAACCCAGGAGCTAAGAAGAGAAAGTCTTTCTAGAGAGTGGGACCAGCTGCTCCAAATGCTATTGGTCAGTCACATAAGATGGGAACTAGAAATTAACTGCTGAATTTTACATGGAACTTACTGATTCAAATGAAAAAGGAGTGTCTATAGTGTAATTGGGTGAGAATCCATATGGAACAGATTTCTGAGAGAATGGAAGGAAAGGCACTAATGATAGTGATTACAGATATCTTCCTTTAAGTTCTGCTGAAAAGGGGAATGAAATAGGATGGGAGGATAGATTTTGTTTTTATAACAGTGCTTATGTGTTGATGGAAACAGTGTTTATGTGTTGATGTAGAGAGGGGGAAATTAGTGATTTATTTATCAGTTCACCTAAATATGATGTGATGGAAAACACGTACATATATATATATATATATATATATATATATATATGGCTGCAGTTTTTATTTTTTAAGTCTGAAGAATTAAATACCTCCTATCATTAAATACTTCCTATTGATCTATTGTGTTTATTCGTATATTCCCAGAGCCTGAACAGGTCCTGGCACTTCACAGGTACCAAATATGAAGCATAACTCAAGTACTATTCTGGGTGCTAGAGGAATGAGGTGAACCAGACATTGATGGGGTGCTGACCTAGTAGAGAGATAGAGCATGAACATGGTTATAATTCATGGAAGATGTGATAGAAAAGAACAACCACATTGTTTTAGTCTTCTCATCCTACTACTTTGTTGTTTAAAATAAATAATAAGTTCTTTGATATCAAGTATTACCTTCTTCTCCTCCTCCTCCTCCTTCTACTACTACTACTACTACTACTACTGCTACTACTACTACTACTACTACCACTACCACTACATCTACCACTACTACTTCGTCGTTGTCATCATCATTATCATCATCATCATCATCACCACCACTACCACCACCACCACCATGAGCACTCACTTCCCCACATAGAATGCCCATTCGCAATGACTGACACATGAAAGGAGAGTCAGTGAGCACCTTTGTCAGCAGCACTCTGCCCTTGCATGAACTACTTCCCTTTCTACTATTCCCAAACTTCCCTTTCTACTATTCCCAAGTTTCCAAGGGCCTTGCCCTGCTTCCTAACTTCTTCCCAGGTTCTAAGCAACTGCAAGACTTGAAGCAACGGCAATAATGGGTCAGGAAGTATGAACTTTCAGCTAGTGCATTGGTTGGGGGACCCACCTGACTCATGTCGGCTGATGGAAAAGAGAAGAGAGACACATGTTGAATGGGAATAGGATCCCTCTGAGACCCACATAAAGATCATGATGACATGGCAAGCTTTAAGAACAAAGAGTTAAATAGCTGGGTCTTTGCCCTCCAGAGCCTCGAGTCTGATGGCAGATCATATTAGAGAGAAGGAAGACAAATGCTTAAATAAGATCATATTAAGGGGCATAAGGAACTAGGATAGTGTGTAAGGTAATGAAGAGAATATTGGGAACAAGTAGGGAATAAGATCAGACAGATGCTACAATAGTTCTAGGTGATCAAATTGTTAACCCTGCAGAAAATCCTATCTTCTTCTCCATGGAAATTCCCATGCTTGGCAGGGAGGGGTATTGTTGATGCTCTGAAATTACAGTGTCTCAAAATGAATACTGAGAATTGCTAAAAACAAAATTCCTAACATATAGTAGATGCTTAGTACATTTTTAGAATTATAAAAACATATCAGGAAGGAAGGAATTAGGATTATGTTTGAAGTCATAGCCTGTTATAAATGATTTTAATTATTAAGATCAGTTGCAGGTAGAGAGGTATGATGGAGACTGGTTTGGTGAAAACTAACCAGGCAAGGCACCTGAGATGATCACCAGGGTGCACTAGTTATTATAGTTAAGACCTTCAAGAGTTCAGAGGAGGGACAAAATTGTTGAACAGGGAGAAGGCCAAATTAAAGGGCATACAAAAGATCCCTAAGCCCTAAGTGGGGCTCAGATGCATGGGACATGGTCTCTCCTCTCCCCCTGGTCCTGTGTCCCCACAGTTAAATGAGGCCCCATATTTTCCTTTTGCTCTTGGGTTGTTTGCATGAGTATTTCCTCGACAGACTTAGAGTTCCTTGAGAATAAAGGTGTGTCTTAACCATAACTGTGTCCCAGGGCCTAACCCAGTGCTGAGCACACAGAGATGTCAGTGAGTGGTGAATAAGTTAGTAAATGAAAGAACTTGAAGAAACCTTCCCTAGAGGAAGGAAAATCCTTTTGAAGCTTTCGTTCCAAAATTTTCCCTGAAATGCACACATGACTTTTAAGTTGTCTGTGTTATCTATGATCCAACATATTTGCCTCAGTTTTCCAGTTTAAGTTGTTTGGGAGAGAAAACACTAAGCCAAAAAGCTTATAAGACAATGACTGAAGTGTGGGTCAGTGAATGGTATTCCGAGAGTAGCAGAGGAAGCTCTCTCTGGACTACATATTTACTGTGCTTTTGGAATGCTAGGACCCACACGCACATCAGGAAAAAAAAAAATACCTCTTCCTCAGTCCCCAGGCCCACAGTATTATCTGATCCAGGAAAAAAAATGATCTCCATGGATTCTTTTCACCAGAAACATCTACTCTCTTGTCCCAAAAGTCCTGAAGACAAGATATGAAGGCAGGCACTAAGATCTAGATTCAGTCAGAGCCATATTTATTTTGTTGGGTATCATTGCTCTAGTGGTGCTGCATGATAACAAGGACAATAATCTATTGTTTCTGGATACTTTCTGGTTGACAGAGCAATTTTATGTTTTAATTCTCAAAGCAAACTTGCAATAGGCAGGGAATGCACCATTATAGTTTTCATGAAGAAACCAAGCCACAGAAAAGTTAAATAAGTAAATCTAAAGTGGTCAAATTAAATGGAACCCTGGATACTTAGCTCTTTTTTCATATACATTTTCCAGATATTTTCATATACATACAAACCTAGTACTCTAAGATACAGTAAATAGCACGTTGCAACTGAGGTTATTTCTCAAGAATCCACTAGATGGCAGTAAAAGATTTTGCATAGAACTGTGTACACTTGGTGTCTGACCTACTCGCTGGGATTTTGTTCCAATTGTATTTGACTGCAGTTTTAAAACTGTTAGATTTTAAAACTGTTAGCCTTTTAAAACATAGTTCAAGAAATTAAAAGTGAATTAAAATCTAAAAGAATATGTGGATTTGTTCTTAATATTGTGGGAGTCCCATTTTTACAAGTAACAAAGCACTGAGAATCAGCCAGGAGTCCTAGGAAGCCCAAATTGCTTGAGAAATCTGAAAATGAGAAGTGTTGCCCTTTCCTTAACATGAACTGGTCAATGATTCTGCTGCTTGAAGGAAAGAAAGGGATCCATGAAAGGCCAGTGGTTAATCTTCCGTATAATTTAATTGCTTGTTGTTTCTCTATGTTCACATCTACCCTGGAGGGAAGCTTTCCTGGTGGACTGTGCCGAAAATGTTGCTGGGATCCAAACTACAAAAACATTTTTTGTCCACATTTCTTGTGTTTTATGTGCAACATAATTTGCACTAAACCAGGGCTATTTTTTCATGTATTTTTATTCTACTGACATAGTTATGGTATTTATGATTCCCAGATTGAGGAATTTGAGCTCAAGGAAAAATAGCTTCCAGGTACAGCTACTGAGTGCAGTCTGAGCAAATTCCCTCCCCACCCCCCACTTAAAGTAAAACCAGGAGACTCATGACATTTCAAGGCCCTTCTAGCTCTAACATTCTAGGAATGTATATATTTGAGGAAACTTTGGGTGTGAAAAAAGACACGCTGAAAATTTCTTAAACAATGATTTAATAATAACTAAAATTTTCCCTTTAAATAATGAGTTTAAAAAACAAAATTAAAAAAATGAAGGGATACATTCATGCTTTGTCAGAGTCCACTGGTTATAAATTAATCTTCAGAATAAAGTCTAAATTCCCCAATATACCTTTGCAAAAAAAAAAAAATTGTCTGACCTCATCTCTAGAGCCCTCATTTCTCCATTATCGAACCTTATTTAACATCGTGTCTTTCCTTGGAAAATGCTCCACACCCCACATCCTTCTGAATAACTTTTTATTCATCCCATAGATCTCAGGTTACTTGTTACACTCTCAAAGTGCCTTCTAACTACTCTTCTCTCAAATCCCACCCTAGTCTTCCCACCACACAGAAACACAGTCAGGTTAGAGTTTCTTTTTTTTAAAAAAAAAAAAAACATTTTTATTTATTGTTGAGAGACAGAGCATGAGCTGGGGAGGGGTAGAAAGGAGGGAGACACAGAATCCAAAGCAGGCTCCAGGCTCTGAGCTGTCAGCACAGAGCCCAATGCAGAACTCAAACCCATAAACTGTAAGATCATGACCTGAGCTAACGTCCGATGCTTAACGGACTGAGCCACCTAGGCGCCCCAGGTTAGAGTTTCTCAATGCATGCAACATACCCAGTTCTTTCCCTATGACTGTATTCACCATGCCAATTTGTATTGATATATTTAATACTCTGTTTTTCTCACTAGATTGTAAGCTGGGAAAAGGTCTGTCTTGTTCTTCTGACATATAATAGATATTCTGTAAATATTTAATAATTGAGTATAAAGTTAGGTTATTACATTAAGTCCATCGCTTCTCGGCCTTTTGGCTAAGATCAAGTGTAGGTTATTACATTAAGTCCATAAATTCTTTGTGAAGATAATAAAATGATACGTAGCCAATAACGCACAACATTGTGAATCTATGTTGTGGAGGGCACAATGCTAGTAGGTACTGTCTCTATAGCTTGACAATTAAAGTGTTAGCACATGGTAGGAAGGTATGTAATGTAACAGTGTTTAAAGAACGTTTGTAAGATTGTGCCTAACCTCTCAAAAATAAAAATGTGAAAAATGTAGTGATGTCTTCTGCATAATAACCACTAGAGGGCAATTGAAGCAAACATCGAACATCTTTTAAAGGGTAAACGGAATTGTAAAAATTTTTTTCCTTATTAAAATCTACATAGATGATCTTATGTTTGGGGTCATTTATAGGACCTATAGGGTGTACTTTCTGTGATTACAGGTTTAGCAGTTATAATTGCCTTTCTGGTGTGCTATTAAAACCCAGATTATCTGTGATAATAATATCACATTTTGTGCACTATCTCACTTGAACTTCCCACAAAACTAGCAGGGAATATATTCTTGTCCATTTTCCAAGGGAAAAAACAGGTTCTGACTTATTAAACTAGTAAATATCCATAAGAAAGCAAACTACTGACATAAATTCTGTAAGTGCTTATTGACTGCTTATACTTACCAGAATTCCTTGCCTAGGCAGACAGTCCAGGAAAACACAGTCCCAAAAATTAATCACACCAGTTTAGAATGGAGACATAGGGCAGCAGCTTCTTAGAAGATCTTTCGGTTTTAGATGATGCTGCCACAGTATCTATGTAGAAGCTAATTACAGCCATGTAGTGCTGGTACCTAGGAAGGAGACATGCTTCTAGACTCCACTCTGGTTAGGACCTTCATAGGGTTATATGTTCCATTCCAGTCACTGCATTTTTATAAAGAAATCAAGAAGCATCAAGCCAGGATTAACATACATGATATATTAGAAGATGAAAGAGAAATTGCGAAGCCCGGAAGAGGGAAAGATCAGGGAAATGGAGTTAGAGATAGGGATACGTAAGCATGTTGGGCCTGGAGTCAGAAAGAATGGTTCTAACCTGGCATACACACTAAACTTAGAAAAGTAACAAATTCAGGGGTCTAGGTTAGCCTTTTATGCATTTGCAATATGGGAGTCAATATGTATTTGTAAAATGCTAGAACTCAGGATTCATTTGCTAGAGAAGCCCTTGACGTCCTTTGTCTATGCAGGCATAAGAAGTCCTTTCTGGGGGCCCCTGGAAGGCAGGAGGTAGGGCTGGCCTCACACCGCTGTAGTAGCCCAGTGAAGGGGACTTAACACAGTGAGTGGCTTCTTCCCTCCTTGCTCAGCGAGAGAGCCTCCATCTCTTATTCATCTCTTGAGTGAGCTACCATGAGAGTCCTGCGAGTCAGCCAGACAGTGGGTGCTACAGCATTTCCTTGGTGCGAGGAAGGCTCTGTGTCTCCTGCAGCAGATAGGCATCCTGCCTGGGCTCAATTGACCCGTACCCTAATCTCTAAGATGCCAGTGTCAAGCATAAATATAAACTTATGATGAATTTCATCTCTATGGAGTAATCATCACAATAAAGTCTCCATTACAAGAACTGAATTGGTTGGTATAGGCTGGGCTATCACCATTTTATTAGAAGGGCTTGAATGATGAAGTTGCCTTTGTGGATGGTGATGAAAGCAAACTGAAGGGTGAGACAATGGATCTTAAACATGGCAGTCCTTTCATGAAAATGCCAAAATCGTTTCCAGCAAAGATTACCTTGTTACTATAAGCTCCAATTAAGGGATAATCACAGCAGGTGCACACCAAGAAAAGGTTCTAGAGGCCATGTCAGATATACAGCTGTATTTCTTAGCTCACACACCACCACTGAAAACAAACATTAGCCATTTGCAAAACACTTGGAAAGAGGGAGTTGGAAGACATGGAAGTATTTTTTTATTTGCTTAAGTTTTAAGGATGGAGAAAGCAAATGCCCTCTACTTACTAAGGGGAATTTCATAGAAGTAGGGTTTAAACTGGGCTTTCCCAAGGCAAGGATACAGTATGACATGTGGATGTCAAAACGATGGTGCTTTCCCAGCCCAGTGGAGAGCGCAGATGGAAGTTCACAAGCTACTGGGATAGGATGCTGACAGCAACCCTAGAAGTACTTGTCTGAATCACTGGTTTTGGAAACCTGAACCCGTGAGTACATTCTCATGTCTTCATTTTAGTTTCCTTTGAACATTTTAAACACTTCTCCTCCCACATATCCTCTCACACTTCTCCTACACCCTCCCAATCCTCTGTCCCTCCCACATACATAGCCAAAAAAAAAAAAAAAGAAAGAAAAGAAAGAACGAAAAATAAACAAAGTCTCTCTCTCTTTCATACTAATTTCCTCTAATCTTTTGCTCAGTAATATGTCACAGAACAAGTTCCAGCTTGTTAGCTGATATTCCTATGTTGTTCCCTTGAAATAGTCAAAGATTTGCTCTTTCCCTTAACGACCAGCAATAAATATGGATTTTAATGTCATTTACCCTGTTGCCCAAGGCTGAAATTTCTACCACATCAAACTCAACCTTGAACCTTTTAACAAGTTCAAGGAGAGAGGGACCAGGCAGATTTGTTTTACCATTTCTTCCTTCATCTAAAAAACAAATGACATAAATTTTACCCATTTGACCTTTTTAAATCAGGAAAGAATCACCCTGGAATAATTTTTAAGTTTTATATGCCATTCATATTGAAAAGTATAAAATTGAAATGTGCTTTTAGTAGTAACATCCACTAGTGGTATTAAGCCGAACCATGGGAAATTGTACCTTTGGTAGGTCAAGTCAAATATTGGCAATTTTGTGTGGTTCAGACTAATAGGGTTTATAATCTTCACAGAAGTCTCAATCCTATGTCTCTTGGGTAGAGGTTACAGCTAGAGACGGTAGCAGGTAAGGAGCCTTCAGAGGCTTCTGGCCAAAAAAGCTACCCTTATTGGTTTACTCTTTTGAAAATGATATTGAAGCAAGAATGTTTTCAAACTTCCCATATTAAAAGCAACAGCCATCATTCCTTGAATAGCTTTCTGTATCATCTTATTATGTCCTCAATGTAACTGTGTAACTCTTTGAGAGTAGATATTCCCATTATCACTTCATAGATATGAAAATAAAGTCTCAGAGCAGGCAACTTGTTCAGAATCACACAGTAGGTATACAGCAGTGTGAAAATTCCAAACATTAATCTGCTGGGCAAAACCCACACTCTTTCCGTTCTATCAGACTACCCTCATTGATTTAAAGAGGGAGAGAGAGACAGAGAGAGTTCTCCAAAAATGAAATGCTGATTATCATCAGCACTTAATAGCATGACTATATGTTAAGTTTCTTACATAGAAACTTTGACTTTCTACAATTGCAATCTTTGAAATGAAATACTATAAAATAGGAGATCCTCATTTAGAGCCTGAGCTAAAGAACAGAGGTTGTGTCAAAATAGTCTTGGCATCCTTGAGACATGGCATAGGACCTGAAACATAGAAAGTCCAAAATAAATGCTTCTAGAATGAGTGTTTGAATGAGTAAACAAGGGAATAAGTATTTGAATGAGCAAACAAAGAAATGAGTGAATGAGTAAACAAAGGAATGGAAGGAGGCAGAATAGGTACATAGCTCTCTTCAGAATCAAATATCTTACAGTTAGTCAATTTTTAAACTGCATGATTGAATCACAAAACATAACTCTGAATGGGACCTCACAGACTCCTTTGCACAATGTTTGTTTGTTTAATAAGAAGGAACTAAAGCACAAAATTCCAAAGCTAATTGGTGACAGGGTCGTATCTACTGAACATTCTGGAAAATATACCAGTCTTTGGATTTTGTCACCTATTGGGATATAAAAACACTAATCAAAATAGGAAATTATTCTAACTCACATTATATTATATTATAACTTACATTATATTTTGATACATAGCATAAATACATATATACATATACAATATATAAATAAGTGCAGAACAGCCTGCTTTCCTTAGAGAAATAATGAAGTTAATTGTGTTTATTGCATATGTTTAATTGATAAAGATCAGCATGTAAATGACTACATGCCTGAAAGTCAAATACAGATTCTTTGCTTTGAGAACCCCACCCATTTACTAAACCTTGAGTGCATTTGTACTCCTGAAAGGAAACTTACATGGCCAGACACCCATAAGCCAGCTTTAAAGAAGAAAGAAAAGGTAAATTTTCATAGTTACAACAGATACTTTTACATATGTTATCCTAAAAAACACATTGTATGGTTATACATATTTTTCTTAGTGATTTATGATTTTTAACACACATTTATTTTGTCTTCTATTCATCAAAAAAGCCACACTTTTTTCCCCGACTTACCATTATTTACCCCGACTTTCTCATTATACCTGGTTTTGAGAAGAAGCATGCATCATCACCTATTGTTATCTAATATTCTTGGTTTCCAATCTGCCATTTCACATGTTTCCAATGGAATTTTTCCCTGAGTGCTTCTTCAACCCCATATTTTGTATCTGGGGTAGATACTAAAATTACATCAACACAGTGATGTTTTCATGCTTTTAAGAAGGAATGACTTTTTAGTGAAGGATGGATAAGAAATGGATGTTACTTGGAAGTGTAAGCCTTAAGCTACACCCATACCCTAAAGCCCAAGGTTAAGCTGTTGTTAACTGGCTGGTGCTAGGTAAGGAGCTAGGGACAGACAGATGGGGAGGCAACTTTGGAATCTAGAATATTCAGCTTGTAATTGTAATGTTAAGAAGGAGGCAAACATTCTATCAGTTTCTTGATATGCGGCAGCACTCTACATTAGACAGGAACAAGTGGGCTTTTAAAAAAATGTTTTACAGCAGCTCCAGGGCCCTATAAATCGCTGGGAGCTTCTCTAGAAAGCCTGATGTAGAAACCCCTAACTTAAAGCTTGTCCTTGCCTTCGAGCTGCAGAGCATCAAATATAAGCAAGACAGCCTGAGATAGCATTTGAAAATGCAAGCAGAGATCATTTTATTTCAGTTTGAGAGCAAGGTCCTCTAGTTTGCCTATATTTGACAGTCAACCCAGTGTTTTAGCCGTATGAATGGTAGAACAAGAAAACTTTTTAATTTTCTTTTAGCGTAATTATAGGGCACTCACAGAAAGTCAGTTTGGACTTCAAATGGAGAATAATATTCTGCCTAGGTGGTAAACACAATAAGTCGTAGGCTGTCCTTACAACAAAGCAGGAGAAATCAACCAGAGAAGAGAAAAGAGGATGTAGCCAGAAAGTGGAGGCAGATCGGTCAGAGGGAGGGGGTTGGAGAAAGGCGAGAGAGATCAGCAGCGGCAGGAGGAGGGAATCTGAGACAGCCGCAAAGGAAAAGGTAAGGAAGAGGAAGCAAAGGGAATGTGGTCACAGATGCAGAAGCAGAGATCCAGAGAGGATCAAAGAGGTGAGACCCCGAGGGGCCATTGGGAGGCAAAGAGGGAAGAGGTAGAGTAAGAACCCGCATCTGAGAATCAAGGAACACCACCCTTGCAGGGCGGTGTACGCGGTAACTTTTCCAGATGGCTAGATGTTCAGCCAAAGAGGAAACAATGCAATAGGAAGCTGCATGCGATGCTAAATTGTAAAGGGAAAAGATAAAGGAAAGGGATTTTAAGAATCCAGAATTACATGTTTGGGCGGCACGGTGCTCTCAATACGGAGAACAGCAGGGGCTGGTCCTGTGCATTTCATCCTGGTGCTGGCAACCGTGAGTGCAGGGGATGGAGTTTAAGAGTTCCCGGTCCTGGTTTCGGGCAGCCTCCAGGGATCCTCCTCCGGCCGGCTACTGCCCCTATTCTTATTAATTTAATGCTAGCCCCTCTCCCGAGATGTGGCAGCGCCTGGGGCCGGTGGGTGCTTGCACCCACCCTTTCACACAGCTGGCCCCAGTCAGCATAGGGGAACGTACAGTTTAAGGAGGGAGCTGGGTGGGGAGGCTCCTAACGTGGCCACAAAAGGTTTTGACGTTAATACAGACGTCCTGGGGGGTTCTAGAGCTCTCCATGACGCCAGAGCTGCTGAAGGGAGCTAACCCCTGCACTAGGACCGCCTGAGGCTAAAGGGAGCAGCCCCACCCCCGAGAGACCAGGACTATGACCACACACCTGGAGGGGGCTGTTTACCGAAATGGAAAGGCAGAGTAACTCAGGTGATGGCAGGAGATGGGGCGGCTGTTAGAAGTCGTCGGTTTTTGACTTGTTGTGAAGGGATGTGCGTGTGTGGAGGCTGTCGACTCAGCAGCTCCCCGGCATAGGTGACTGGCAGAGGAGTGTCACCTGCAGACCTGAGGGTGGAGACAGCCAGGATGACAGAAGAGGGCAGCATAAGTGTAGGAGAAAAAGAACACAGTCTGTAGAACACAGACCAGAGCTCTAACCCACCTCTGCTGGTTTGGTAACTTCTAGCCTCTCTGTGCCTCAATTTCCCTCTTGTAAAAACTGACTTCAGAAAAATTTGTGAAAGGATAAGCATTAACAAGCCCAGCACTGTGCCCTCTTGCCCAATATTTGGTTACTAGTATTATCCTTAGTATTATCCTTATCAGTAATTTCCTTGCTCCCACAGTAAAATTTCTAGTCCCAGTTTGAAGAAAGCCAATTTCACTGGATTTCTTCCCTCTTTGTTCCCTCTCTTTTCTTTCCTGTTCCCTTCAAATTGGCTTCCATACTTCTCATTATTTAATGAGCATTTACTTTGTGCTAGGAATGGAACCAGGGCAGTGGAGCCTTATTTCTTGATGTTTTGGGGGGATTTGGGGGGTCTTCTTGTTTTTGTTTTTGTTTTTTTTTCTCTGAGGGAGAGTGGCTTTTTGGCTTTGTTCACATCCAGATCTCTGGCAACTAACCATGGAAACTCACTTCGCTGGAGAATTGTTTTCTGTGGGGAGCAGCATTCTGCATGCTAAATTAGGAGGCCTGGAAGGAGGGAATTGGTTAGTAATTAGAAAAATTTAAATGACTGAAAATACCTCCCCCGACTATGTAAATGGAAAATTTTCCGATGTTTACAATATTCACTTGGGACCGATGGTTAAAAAACCGCACACAGCCTTGGCTGCTTTTATGAAGTCCTGATACATGCTTGAGAGAACAAAGGAAGTGATGAAGGAAGATTATTCCAGAGGATACCCATTCTTCCTCACTCTTGATTTATAGAGTGTCCTTTCAGAAGAGTTTTGAACTCTATCTGTTGCTACTTCTGGTTTTTCCATTGGCCACATTCCATTGACCACAAAGAAACTTCCCATAAAATCATTGACTTCTAGAGTTAAGGCCATATGTTGCGTGACCCACTTCCCAAAAGAGGCCACATGCAAGATGGCAGGTCCAATATAGAAAACCCCACCCTTAAAGAAAGCTGATTTCCTCCTTTTTATCATCATGCATAACTCCTCCATTGGTTTTCCTGTCTTCACTTTCTTTTCTAGTTTGTCTCTTTTTCCTGGAATTGGCCACCAAATTCTTGGAAGTTTTATTTTTCCTGGAATTGGCCACCACATTCTTGGAAGTTTTATTTTTCCTGGAATTGTCCACCACATTCTTGATGAGCTGGTTAATGACACTTCTTTAGAGGAACAGGAGTCTTTGTGAACCTTAAGGCCTCTTCAGAGTAGAGGAAGAGGTTCATAAGTCACATGTAATTATAATCACCCTAAGTAATAATTTATGAGGAAGAGAATTTGGGCCATATCCTGGGAGTATAAGAGGAGTAACAATGGCTGGGACTCCCCTCATAGGGCTTACAGCCTAACTGCTGACACTGGTTCATGAAAAGGTAACTTAAATGGAAAAAGAAAACAAATTACAGAACACTGTGTTGTAGGATCTATTGTTTAAAACAGTAACTACATAGGAAGGTAAATATATGTGTTTTTGCACCTCTCTATATTCACTCACTAACATGTCTCAGGTACTATTCTAGACATCAGGACTATAGCTGGGGGAGAATGCATAGAAGTTATATATTTAATTTATTATCAGTGGTTACCTGAAGATTAGGGTAGAAAAATAGAGGCATTCAATTTACTTGCTGTTCTTCTGTATTATTTTAATTATTTAAAATGATCTTGAATTCTATACCTTAAAAAATAATAAGCACTACAAGGGGACAAAAATTCATGTAATGTTGCCAGGTTTGGAGACAAATGGCCGAGTGAGTGTTAGAGACCATTAACAGGAGGTCCGGGAAAGTAGAACTTGACATGGACATGAAGGAAGATCAATCCTTCAGGCAATCCTAGGAACAAAAGCGGGACAGGGAGGAAGAGGTCCATGGGGAATGGCGTTGGGATAAGGATATGCAGGAAGCTTCTGGCTGCAGCAGAGGGTTTGCTTGGAAGAGGAGGTATGCAAGAACGTACGGGAGCAAACACTGGCATCTCATCTGGCCTTTGCCACAAACGCAGAATCGTCCTCCAAGTGACCTCATTTCCTGGGCTTCAGTTTTCTTACCTGTCAAATGGGAGGCAGTCTCCTTACCTGTGAAATGGGAGGATTGAAAGATGAACTCTCATATTCCCTCACATCAGAGAATTCTATGGTCTTATGAGACTAGAGGGAGGTGCATGTAGTAAAGCCAGATTATGCAAAGCCTTAAATAGGAGGATAAGAAAATTTCACATAACTTACAAGTGGTGGGGAACATAGAAGGATAGGAGCATCTGCATCATGTGTAAAATGTGAAAAGCACTGTGTAGAGAAAGGTAAACTGTTCATGATATATAGGTTGGCAGTCAAAGTAGTAAGAGTAGAGAAAAGAGAAGAGTAAGGGAGGGAGAGAGAGACAGAGCTTAGAGGAAAATTTTCAGGTCAATTAGAAATCTGCACAGTAATGGATTATATCTTGGTAAATAAAAAACAACAACAACAACCACAACAAGAGTTTATAATGATACTGAGGGAGAATGAAGGTATAGTTCTTCTATACAGCAGAATACCAGCTAATGTACTTTAAGAAATAGAGAAGTAGAAAATCACCTATTTCTAACCCTCAGTAAAATCATTATTTCAGGTAAGTAAGCATAGTCAGTAGGTGCTAAAAAATATGAAGATGAAATATTCTTGGGAAAAAGGATATTCACATGGTCTCAAAGAATCACCCCTACAGACTTGTCATTTTCAAAGGTGCCATTCTACGGTTGCCTTTAGAATGGAGAGATCTGATTGTCCTGAACCAAGTGACCAAGCTTAGTTCACCAATAGTGAGACAACCTCACATTTTAGTCCTTTTAATGTGATACAGTAAGAAGTACACTATATTACTCACTAGGTTTTGCTAAAAATGTTTGACCTGATTCTGATCAGGAAGAAAAAGTTAGACAAAACCAGAATGTGGATCAGTCTTTAAGTATCTAGCTTGAACTCTTAAAGAGAGAAGGGAGGAAGGGAGGAAGGAGGGAGGAAGAAAGGAGAAATTCAGGATCATAAAAAGAAAAAAAAAAGAAGGAATTTTTTAAGATTAATAATGAGTAAAGATATTTCAACAACCAAATACAGTGAGCAAACCTTGATTTAATCCTGGGTTGAAGAAAAAAATGTACAGAAGACACTTTGAGGACACTGAGAAAATGTGAATAGTTATAGTATATTAGATGGTATAGAATTGCTCTTACCTTTTGATTTAATAATGGTAATGTGGTTATATAGAAAATATCTTTATATGAGGAGATGCATTGCTGATATGTTAGGGTGGAGGTAGCATGATGTTGACCACATATTTCAAAGGGTTCAGAAAAAAAATGTGTGTGTTTATGTGTGTGTTTCTTCTGAGAGAGACAGAGACAGAGACAGAAAGAGAGAGGCAGAGAAAGAGAGATGGAGGGAGTGAGAATAAATGTACCAAAATATTAGCAATTGTTGAATCTTGATGAAAATGGATTTTTATTGTACAGTTCTTCAAAATTTTCTCAAATAAATTTTTAAAATTTTTCTTATAGTTTATTTATTTTTGAGACAGAGAGAGACAGAGCATGACTGGGGGAGGGACAGAGAGAGAGGGAGACACAGAATCCAAAACAGCCTCCAGGCTCTGAGCTGTCAGCACAGAGCCTGATGCGGGTCTCAAACCCACAAATCATGGGTTTGATCTGACCTGAGCCAAAGTCAGACACTTAACTGAATGAGCCACCCAGGGGCCCCTCAGATATTTTATTTAAATTTTTTTCAAAATAAATCATTGGGAGAGGGTCTATTGCAGTAGTTCAGATTGAGACATAGGGCCAAGGTAGTAAAGTAGAGAAAAAAAGAAAAAGAAAAGTAAAAGATGTTTTGGAGGGACAACACATGACTAAATATCATTTCTCAATAATAGTGGTAACTACAATTCAATTTTCAGCATTTGTGTCTGTGCAGATCTCCTCCCCTTCATCTGATGGTAGAACAATTGGAAAGAGGATTTGAGAGTCCTTGACACAGTTTGCCTAAACTCAGAAAACCTGTTTCCTAGGAGCGTTTAGGCAGTGAGATATGACCTTATTTTTAGGCAAGGAATAGGTAGGAGAAATGCTACGATGTAATTATGGACAGTCAGATGCCAAGACACACATAAGCCCAAACACAAAAAAAATGTCATTGTCCTGAGGAACTATAGTGAAACAAACATCAGATGAGTCCTGCATGCAGTAGCCAGAGTCTGAGTCTTACATTAATGGTTTTTGACCAAGATAATTCTATTAGCATCTTGTTCCTACTGAGACCTTTCAAATGCTTTAGGAATGGGCTCTTTGACAGGTATTTTTTCTTCCTTTAAAATTGATTTCAATGCTTCTGAATAAGGTCATCCTTGCAAGGAATGGGAGAGGGAAGAAACCAAGAACTTCTTTCACTGACACTATTATCTCCTAAGGCTCATTTGGAATTAGCGTATTTGTGTGATCCAATATTTCTTACTGCAGGAGCTATCGCATTTTTGAAAGGACAGTGTTTTGCTGTGTGTGACTGTACCACAGTTTGCAGAACATCTAACACGCCTGGGCCTTGCACAATTAACACCAAACCTCACCCCATACTGTGATATTTTAAGAACAAAGATACCCCCTCCACATTTCCATACCCAGCAGAGAACTACTGTTAGAGTCTAAGTCACTGACAGCAGAGCCAGCAGTGCATTCCCAAACTCAGTGTGAGGGCCGCAAAGCAGACACTCAGTGACTTTCTGTTCAATGACTTTATGTAACATGTAAATATTTTATTATAACTTTTTCACTTTTTCTAGAAACACCACTGTATTTTTAACGTGCCTTGGCATCCCTCTTTGTTTTTTTACTGTCAAAGTAACACACACCTGAAGTTCAATAGTTAAAGTTTATATAACTTTTAAAATTGTTATGAAGGTGCATGTTCACTTAAAAATTATTCAGGTACTACTAAAGGCTGTAAAATACAATGTAACTCCATCTCTCCTCTTCAACATTACCCCCAACCACCACAGCCTCAAAACCACAGTCCTCTAAATCCTTTATTAGCATTTGGTTGTATAGCCTTTCAGGAACTCTCTGTAAGATTATATATCCATTTTCCCTTCTTTCTTTCTTTTTTTAATAAGCAGCATTATCTATCTATCTATCTATCTACATATAGTTTTGTAACTTGTTTTCTTTTAATTTAGCAATATGTCACAGATATTTGTTAGTATCAGAATATTAGACATGTATGCCATTGCTTTTAATGGCTACATTGTAATCCATTATATGGATATTACATAATGAATTTAACCAATTCCCTACTGACAGTGTTTTAACAGTATAGCAAATTGAGTGATATTTTAATATCAGAAACCTAGAAACCACAGAAAACTAAGTTTACAAAAAAAAAAAAAAAAAAAACACTGAGCATTTGCAGTCAGTCCACTGGTTTCAAAAGGGAGAACATGCTGAGAAAACTCAGAAGGTTGCTTTTATTACCACCATCCATCAAAGGAAGGCCTCAGCTTTAAATCTGACCCTAACCTAAGGGAATCCATCAGCCTGGAAACACACATTGCATTCATCCCAGAACAGAGGACTTAGAGGGTGAGATGCAAAGCAGATCTCAAAGGGTAGGAGTTTAGCCTCACAGCCCTGAGTTCTACCTTCTCCCTAAGTGGTTTTGCTGCTTGGCTGATATGCAATTGTTTGATTCCTTAGCAACTATGTTTTCAAGGGCAAATGGGATGGAGACTTCAAGGATACCTGTGCCATGATACCTACAGCTCTATGTAGTTTGAGAGACACTCATATTGACAGAGGCCCATGCCCAAAGTGTAGTGTGGGGGACAGAACCCTGGAATGAAGACAATAGACCTATCACAGCTTGTATGGATCACTGTTCTCATGTTCATGTATTCTCTCCCAAAGCACATGGTAAAGGAGCTTCTAGAGCCATTCTGCTATCATCTAAGTTCATATTGGTGATAGAGCCCCAAAGGGCCAGAGAGTTCATAGAGCTTCAAGGTCACATCACAACTTGAGACTAAAATCAGTATATATGAATGAAGGCCCGGTAGGAGGTCATAGGAGGACAAAGGGCTACATGGCCACAAGTGGTGCTTGCATCTGACTGAACAGAGTTTTAGAGAGTTTTTTAAAAGTAAAGATTCTTGGGCCCACCCTTAAAGATCCTGATTCAGTGAGTCCCGTTTAATTATGCACTCTCCCCCTATAGAACAAATTCCTTAGGAAAAAGACACTGATCTGTGTTATGGCTTATAATAAATATGCAATAAAAAGTTGTCAGCTTTTAATGATTTAAGTAAAATGATGTGAATTGATAGTTACAATCATTAATTGATTCAGGAGAATTATGACCTATCTGTATAGTGTTGCAGGCCTTAGAAGTATGGAGGTAAAAGAGACAAAGTCTTTGTTCACAGGAAGCTTTTCTTCAGGTGGGTAGGATAATAAACAACACAATATCAGAAGGACCTAAGTTCCATAAGAAATTGAAAAAGGTGTTAAAGATAGCTTACCAGGCTACTTTAAAAGGGGTGGCCAGCAAAGAGCTTTCTGAAGAAGTAGCCTTTAAGCTGAGACTTATATGAAATAAGTCAGTTAGAGAAAGACAGATACACGTTTTCACTCATTTGTGGAGTTTGAGAAACTTTACAGAAGACCATGGGGGAAGGGAAGGAAAAAAACAGTTACAAACAGAGAAGGAAACAAACCATAAGAGACTCTTAGATACAGAGAACAAACTGAGAGTTGGGGGGGATAGATGGGAGGGGGGAAGTGGGTAATGGGCATTGAGGAGGGCACTTGTTGGGATGAACACTGAGTATTGTATGTAAATGATGAATCATGGGAATCTACTTTTTTTAATGTTTTATTTATTTCTGAGAGAGAGAGAGAGAGCGTGAGCAAGGGAGGGTCAGAGAAAGAGAGAGACACAGAATCTGAAGCAGCCTCCAGGCTCTGAGCTAGCTGTCAGCACAGAGCCTGATGCGGGGCTCGAGCCCACAAGTGATGAGATCATGACCTGAGCCAAAGTCGGAAGCTTAACCGACTGAGCCACCCAGGCGCCCCTGTGGGGAATCTATTCCTGAAGCCAAGGGTATACTGTATACATTGTAAGTTATCTAACTTAACAATAAATTATATGAAAAAATAAATAAATAAGTAAGCTGAGACTTCTAAAAATAAGGGATCAAATGTGAGAATTGCTAAGGAAGAGTACTGTGGTCAGAAAGACAGCTGGTACAAGTGACCCAAGGCTGGAGGGAAATTGGATTTAGATGAAGCAAATCTAAGGCCCTCATACCTGTGAAACAGTGAACGAGTCATAGGGTGAAATGAGATAGAATCAGAAGGAAGGGTCAAGGTCAAGGCTGGGTGTATGGATTTTATCCAAAGTAGAAGAAGACATCAATTAAAAAATATATATATATGTGTATGGCAAGAGAGAGGTATGATCTGATATACATTTTGAAAGATTTCAATGGATGTTGGGTAGAAAAGGATAGAGGGGGTTTGGGGAGCCATTGTGAGAGCAGGGAGCTCAATCAGGGCAACTGGGAGAAGTGGTGGCTTTGCCAAGGGGCATGGAGGTGGGTAAGGGAGTGGACTTGCAATATGGCTTGCAGCTGGAGTAAACAGAAATCCTGATGGATTACACAGGGAAGTGGGAAGGAAAGAGAATTAAGGTTGTCAGGCAGGTTCTTAGTTCAGTGGTTTGAGTGGTAAATGGTTCTATTACTCATTTACTGAAAGTGGCAAACTTGTCCAGACACAAATTCAGGAGAAAATTAAGTTTGATTTTGAGCATGAAGAGTTTAAAAAATCTTAGACATCCAGGAGGAGATGTCAGGTGAGCACGTATATTTACAAGCCTAGAGTTAAGAGAAGAATCAGAGCTAGAGATACTGTATCATCTTATATTTGTCTGTTATAAGGTTTCAACTAATTTTGGTTATAATTCTTGCAATATATCCTTGTTAATCAAAACATATGAATCTTAAGTTATTTAGTGTGTTTTAGCCTATAGTAAATTGGATTTGGAAAATTATATATATAAAAAATATGTATAAGGTTATATATTATATAAATATATAAAATTCTATATAAATATATAATAAAATTATATACATAGATAAATATTTGGATAATTTTCAGTTAAAGATTTCAAAATGATCAGCCCTGTATAAATATCCTAGTAAACCAAAACATTTTAAATTTTTAAAAAATATATATACATTTATTTTTGGATCAGCAAGCCAAATTTAAAAGGAATGTTCACTGGGGCACTTGGGTGGCTCAGTTGGTTAAGCACCCAACTTTGGCTCAGGTCATGATCTCACAGTTCATGGGTTTGAGCCCTATGTCAGGCTCTGCTGACAGCTCAGAGCCTGGAGTCTGGTTTGGATTCTGTGTCTCCATCTCTCTCTCTGCCCCTACCCTGCTTGTACTCTGTCTCTCTTTCTAAAAAATAAATAAACATTAAAAAAAATTTTAATATAAACAAACAAATAAATAAATAAATAAAAATAAAAGAGATGTTAACTTTAACTACCCAATCACATAAATATCCAGTATCAGTTTTCCATTCTGCCTCTGCTCCAGGTGGATTCTGGTCTTGAGCTCTCATGCAGCTACTGTCAGAAATGTTATCACTATGCACCAAGTACCACAGCTTCCAGGAGGAGAAAGGAACTTAATTAGAAATTTCCACTTCAAACACAATTTATAGTTTATTCACTCTGAGACATGCTGGAAGCTGGTTGGAAAGTTTAGCATTAAATGAACTGTTTGTTTTTCTCACGTTGTCAACAAGATACATGTTAGGCATGGAATATATTTGTTGATTGAGCCCTGGAGGGGACCTTGGTGATTCACTATAAAGCTCTCTTTCTAGATGGAGAAACTGAGCCCCAGAGAGAGAAAGGGCCTTCCCAAAGTGAAATAAGCCAACAGCAGGATGGAACTGAAACTCAGGACTCTTAACTCCCAGGACACTGCTTTCCAGAGTGCCATGCTCCCTCTCTCTGAACCTATTACCCTAGTATGTCTCCTTGCTCAACTGAGTTTTTATTGAGATAATTTGATACTGGCCCAGGTCATCCTCTTTTGTGTACATCAAGGGAGGAGTCAAAAACTGTTAATAATTATGCGTCCTTACTGTGTAGCAGCCCCCGTTGTTAGCTAATCTAAGTTTTGTACAGCAAGCCTCTTTGTACATCTAGGTCTAGTCAAATCAGGGTATAGACCTCAGGAATCCCAAGACTAAATTATTGATTAACATTAACTAATTCTCTAACTTCAGATAGATAATTTCCCACTACCAGCGAAGTTATAGCCACCCAAGAGACACAGCAAACTCAACATGTCCAAAACAAAACACGTCATCCTCTCATCCAAACCTACTTTCTACCCTGCATCCCCATGCTGACTGGTAGAGCCAATATCATCACCCCTCTGATTACCTTTCTCAGCTCCCATATCCAAACATTCAACATTATTGTAAACAGTATGTAAATTCTATTTAGTCCCCAGAAGTGTCTGAGGAGAATAGTCACCTAGAACCTCCCTCTGTGTCCTCTCTCAGGTCTGTGCCCCATTCCCCACCTTCAGTTCCATGTCAGTTCCCCAATTTTCTAATTCAGGCTTTCATCAGCAGCCATTTGTACCACCACAACATTCTCCTGCCTGGTTATCCTATTTTTTAAAACAGCTTTATTTATTTATTTATTTAAAATGTTTATTTATTTAAAAGAGAGCAGGACATGAAGGGCAGAGAGAGAAAGCGAGAGAGAGAATCCTAAAGAAGCTCTGTTCTCTCAGCCAATGCAGAGCCAAACAGAGGGCTCAATCTCAAAAACTGGGAGATCATGACCTGAGCCAAGATCAAGAGTTGGACATTTAACCAACTGAGCCACCCAGATGCCCCCAATTGTCAAATTTTTAATAGTTTAGTCCTTCAACCCCAACTTTCCACTGTTGTCATAGTCAAATTGTGTTAAATGACTGTGTAACGCCTTAACCCCACACCCAGTGACTGACCACTTTTTAACCTGGCATTCAAGGTCCACTTCTGCTGGCACCATTTTTTTCCTCTCTGTCCATGCTCTATGCCAGCCATTCTAGCCTGTTTACAATTCAATATTGAATGGGATATTCATGGTTTCCTTGCTACCCTCACAAATATGTGATAAAGATCAGCTAATACCTGGGAAGCTTTATTATATATTTGGTAAGAAATATGAGGTAGGAAAACAATTTACTACTAACTGTAAAACCCTTTTGAGATGTTATTTTTAAGCCATAGAAATCATTAAATTTCGAATTGGGGGACCCTAGAGATAGTGGGGACTAGAACATTCCATCTCTCAAAGCAGCTCATTGGCTGGTCTAAGTAAGTTAGTGGCAAAGCTAGCAGCTGAACCCAAATTTCCACCTCACTACATCACATCACTTTAGGAAAATGAAAATAGGTTTCTTCCCTCTTGAGAAAAATTAGAGCCTTCTACATTCATTTAATTCACTGGTAATATATCTGTACGTCTTATTATCCCTAGTCTCTCTCAATACAGTAGAAATAGTTTGGATTCTGCCCCAGTTTCTTCTCTCCTGCCCCTTGCCACATACCAACTAGAACCCCAACTATGAAATAATGTGCTTCAAAGAGTCCCCTGTGTTCTGTACTGACTAATTTTAATTGGAATCTGGTGCCAATTATCTCCCCCTTTCCCACTTGATCATTGCTTTGTGTTTTTTTCACAATTAACAATACAGTTATATTTGTAGTTTTTAACCACTCTTATTCCAAGACAGTCTTATATTACTCTATTCTTTGATTGGTTTATTGATAATAAAGGCCATTTTAAAATCCTGTTTCATAGATGATAGATACTCTATAGTAGGAATAGCAACTATTGATTACCTATTCAGTATGTGATGGGTTATGTTATGTACTTTATTTCATTATCTCTAATCATCCTGACAATAAGCCAGCAAAATAAGGATGAATGTCTTTGTTGCATATCAGGAAACTGAAGCTCAAAGCTGGTAAGTAACTTACCCAAGGTCCTGGACTTAAGAAATGAGAGGACCAAGATTTGAATCCTGGCCTTCCAACTCTAAATCAGTGTTCTCCCCATGGCAGTTTTCATGGCAGGCAAATGATGTGAGCTTGGCTAGAAAACCCAAACAGCAAGGAGCACTGGTGCTGCCTCCTGAGAAACATTTCCAAAGGGATCGATTCAGCGTGAGGGGTTCTTAGCAGGGCTGGTGGCAACACAGACATCCTGTACTTTCTTTAGCTGTAGGCCCTCTTAGGATACAGGAGTGATGGTAACATAGTATTTCTCAATTCGAAGCTGAGAAATGGTTCTCCATTACATCAAAATAAACTCCAGATTCACTAATATGGCTTATCATGCACTGCACGGCCAGATCTTTGAAAAGTATTGATATGTCATAATTAGGAATGATTAGGAATTTTACTTAGTATCAAGCCTTGTTAACAATGTCAAGGATAAGAACATTCAAGAGACACAACTAAAGCAAGGAGAGATTCAGATTGCCTGGGGTTAATTGCTGCTTTTGCCATTTATTACCAGTAGACCCTTGGGCAATCTCTTTAATGGCTTTGCCTCAATCTCCTCCTCTGTAAAATGGTCATTATTGTGTGTTCTTACTTCATAGAACTATTATTAGGATGAGGGGAATTGATAATAGGAAATTCTTAGAACTTTGCCTGCCATAGATTCAGTGCTATGTGCACATCAGCTATCACCACCTTATGTATTTCCCTGTCATTATCCTCTATTGAATGTTAAATTGCTTGATAATGGCTATATGTCACTATAGTTTACTCCTTCCCTTAAACTGGAAGAAGACATCACTAAGATGGATAGTTTTTAAAAACCAAATTTAGGGGCGCCTGGGTGCCTCAGTCAGTTAAGTGTCCAACTGTGGCTCAAGTCATGTTCTCACAGTTCATGGGTTCGAGCCCCGTGTCGGGCTCTGTGCTGACAGCTCAGAGCCTGGAGCCTGTTTTGGATTCTGTGTCTCCCTCTCTCTCTGACCCTCCCCTGCTCAAGCTGTCTCTCTCTCTCTCTCTCTCTGAAATAAATGAAGAACATTTAAAAAAAAATTTATGTCAACACTGTGTTTAGCTGTAGATACTGCCCTAGGTGCACATCCAAAGATAATAGCCATAAGTAAGCATCCCTGTTGCTCTACACAACCTCAATCAGTTGAATAACTGAGTCTCTGATAAGGTATTAAATAATATCAAGATTCCGGAAATAACATTCATAAAAGCCATCCCAAAATGTAATGCACAGACTACGTAAGGAAAGAGTTCCCTGTTACTAGAGATATGTAAACAGAGGCAAGTGGTCATTTGGAAAGAATGATCTGGAGAGATGAGGAAGGGAATGAGGTCATTTAACCTAAAAAAGGGAAACTGTATTCAAGTGTTAGAAAGAGGACCTTATAAAGGAGGAAATAATAAGAAAGAAGAAATATTCTGTGAGCCCTCAGAAGGAAGAGGTAGAACCAAGAGGTAGAAAGTACCAAGAAGATGATTTAGATTCAACACAAAGAACATTTTTTTATCATGAATGCTGACCCCAAGTGGAATAGATTTCTCTGAAAGTGAGTGAGTTCATCAGTGTCCCATAAAGCTTAGATGACCATTTGCCTGGAATAATGTAAGATGAATATATTTTCCACTCATTCACTTGCTTATTCACTCACTCACCTCTTAGTTATCGTGTACCTACTATCTGCCAGGCACTATGCTAGGGACACAAGTTCCAATAAGATGAGCTTCTACCTTCAGAGGTTCACAAGTAAGTACATTCCATAGTCCATTCAGACTGAATCTTTAAGGACTAGGAAAAGTTTTCCACGTGACAAAGGGATAAAAAATTTATGTTCTAGATCAGGAAAATAGCATGTTCAAAGATGTAGAGATGCCTAAATGAGAAAAATAAAAAGGTCAACATGGTGGGAGATAAGGATATAAGAATATGTAATGTCGCTGAATTGGCTTAAAGGCATATATACATAGGGGGTTAAAGAAGATCACAAAGGCTCTCCCCATCTCTGAAATTCTCTGATTTTGATATTATCCTTTCTGTAATACTAAGAAATAGATAAATACTTCTGGAAAATATAAAGTCATTTACTCAGGTAACCTCTGGCCCTAGTGGTTGAAGTAGCCAATATAATATTCATCTTTAAGAAAAAGAAAAAGAAAGAAAAAAAGTTGACTGGACATCGCACACCATCCACCTTCACATTAGCATCTGAATAAAACCTCCAATTCCTTGAATCAATTAGAAGTGCTACAATTTCTATTGATTACCAACATGGTTGTAAAGAGGCTATCATAACAAATAGAATTTATTTTTTCTATAATTCAGTGACAGTTATATACATAAACAGAAAACAATAGATGGAATTTTTCTAGCCTGCCCAAAGCCTTTTGCTTCAGCCTGGCATGAGGTAATCACTATAAACCGGGTCATAATGTTTAAACCAGGTTGCTTGGGGCCATTGTAGAGCTGACCAGGGTGTCATAACCAGCTGTACTCTGTCATTCTCAGGGCGCTTTAGAGGCAAGTTTCAGAACCCAAATCCTGTAGGCACAGATCCTCAGAATCGAATAGCATATTAAAAGAAGAGCAGTAGGAATTGGACTTAAGAGCTCAGGACTTTTAATTAGACTGTTTTAAATCCTTAACTTCTTCCAACTATTTAACCTTGAACAAGTTAGTGACTCTCTCTCAGCTCAGTTTTCTTATTCATAAAATCAGAAAAATAATCCCAGCCTTCTAAGGATTACAAGATACTATATAAGTATCTAAGTGTAATAATAAGTATATAAAGTATAAAAATTCTCTAATATATAATGTGTATAATAAATATATGACCACGCCTGAGCCTCAGTGCATATTAACAATGATTGTAATTATGAATCTCAAGAACAATGACATCCAATCTTCCAGTTCATGCTTAAAAAGGAGAAAATTTGAGCTAAAGTAGAAAAATAGAAATAATAAATCTATGAGGCTCTGTCACATTTGGTATTTTAAAATGTCATATCAATGATGTAAACTGTTTTTGAATGCATCTAAAAATGTTATTTGAGCAAAGATTACTGATATGAACTCAAAATCTCAGGGGTAGAAATAAGAGTCAAAGTGACCTTAAAGAATTTGACTGGAGGAGAGCATGTTTGCTCAAACCTGGAGGAAAATCAACAGGTACCTGGGCAGTGTGGTGTTGTTCAGGAGCAAGATTTGGTTATTACTGGCCCTGTGTAAAATGAACACATCCCATACTAGGGTACATCTGCTTCAGTGGGAAGAAGCCCAAGCTGGACAGCAGAAGCCTGGGGCTAGTGCAGCCCTATGCTAATTCTTATATGACTTTGGGCAAGTCCTTTCTCCTATGGGAATCATTTTTTAAATTTCAGGAATAGAATTTAGTGATTCATCAGTTATATATAACACTTAATGCTCATCCTAACAAGTGTCCTCCTTAATGCCCATCACCCCTTTAACCCTTCCATCCAGCCAAAACTCCACCAGCCACCCTCAGTTTGTTCTCTATATTTAAGAGTTTCTTATGGTTTATCTCCCTTAAAGTTTTTGTATTATTTTTGCTTCCCTTCCTTATGTTTATCTGCTTTGTATCTTAAATTCCACATAGAATGAAATCATATGATATTTGTCTTTCTCTAACTGACTTATCTTGCTTTGCATAATACACTCTAGTTCCATCCATGTTGTTGCATTCTTTCTCATAGCTGAGTAATATTCCACTGTGTGCGCATGCACGCATGTGTGTGTGTGTGTATTGTGTATGTATGTAGATAGATAGATAGATAGATCAATCGATCGATCGATCTAGATCCATTCTTTAGTCGATGGACATTTGGGCTCTTTCCATACTCTGGCTATTGTCAATAATGCTGCTATAAACATTGGGGTTGCATGTGCCCCTTTGAATCAGCACTCCTGTGTCTTTTAGATAGATAACTAGTAGTGCAATTGCTGGGTCATAGGGTAGTTCTATTTTAACTTTTTGAGAATCTTCCATACTATTTTCCAGAGTGACTACACCAGCTTGCAATCCTGCCAGCAGTGGAAAAGGGTTCCTCATTCTCTGCATCCTTGACAACGTTTGTTGTTGCCTGAGCTTTAATTTTAGCCTTTCTGACAGGTGTGAAGTGGTTTTTGATTTGTGTTTCCCTGATGATAAGTGATGTTGAGCATTTTTTTATGTGTCTATTAGCCATCTGGATGTCTTCTTTGGAAAAGTGTCTATTCATGTCTTTTGCCCATTTCTTCCCTGGATTATTTGTTTTTTGAGTTTGAGAAGTTGCTTATTTGGTGTTGAGTTTGATAAATTCTTTATAGATTTTGGATACTAATCCTTTATCTGATATGTCATTTGAAAATATATTCTCCTATTCTGTCAATGCCTTTAGTTTTGCCAAATGTTTCCTATGCTGTGCAGAAGCTTTTCATCTTGATGAGGTCCCAATGGTTCATTTTTGCTTTTGTTTCCCTTGTCTCTGGAGACATGTCACATTAGAGTTGCTGTAGGTGTAGCTGAGGTCAAAGAAGTTGTTGCCTGTTTTCTCCTCTAGTATTTTGATGGCTTCCTGGCTTACATTTATGTCTTTCTTCCATTTTGCGTTTATTTTTGTATATGGTGTAAGAAAGTGGTCCAGGTTCATTTTTCTGCATGTTAGTGTCCGGTTTTTCCAGCACCATTTGCTGAAGAGACTGTCTTTATTCCATTGGATATTCTTTCCTGCTTTGTCAAAGATGAGTTGGTCATACATTTGTGGGTCCATCTCTGGTTTCTCTATTCTGTTCCATTGATCTATAGGTCTATTTTTGTGCCAGTACCATGCTGTATTGATGATTACAGCTTTGTAATACATCTTGAAGTCTGGCATTGTGATGCCTCCAGCATTGGTTTTCTTTTTCAGGATTGCTTTGGGTATTCAGGGTCTTTTCTGGTTCCATATAAACTTTAGGATTGATTGTTCTAACTCTGTGAAGAGTGCTGGTGTTATTTTGATAGGGATTGCATTGAATGTGTAGACTGCTTAGGGTAGTACTGACATTTTGACAATATTTGTTCTTCCAATCCATGAGCATGGAATGTGTTTCCTTTTTTTGTGTGTGTCTTCAATTCCTTTCATAAGCTTTCTATAGTTTTCAGTATATAGACTTTTCACCTCTTTGGTTAGGTTTAGTCCTAGGTATTTTATGGTTTTTAGTGAAATTGTAAATGGGATTGATTCCCTGATTTCTCTTTCTGAAGCTTCATTATTGGTGTATAGAAATGTAACCAGTTTCTGTACATTGATCCTATATACTGCAATTTTGCTGAATTCATGTATCAGTTCTAACAGGTTTTTTGGTGGGGTCTTTTGAGTTTTCCACATAGAGTATCATGTCATCTGTGAAGGCTGAAAGTGTGATATCCTCCTTCTTTTTTGGATAGATCTTGATGCCTTTTATTTCTTTGTGTTTTCTGATTGGCTGAGGCTAGGACTTCCAACACTATGTTGAATAACAGTGGTGAGAGTGGACATCCTTGTCATGTTCCTGGACTTAGGGGGGAAACTCTCAGTTTTTCCCCATGGAGGATGGGTTTTTCATTTATGGACTTTATGAAATTGAGATTATGTTCCTTCTATCCCTACTTTCTTGAGGGTTTTTATCAAGAAAAGATGCTGTATTTTGTCAAATGCTTTTTTGCATCTATTGAGAAGATCATGTGGTTCTTATCCTTTCTTTTATTAATGTGATGTATCACATTGATTGATTTGTGTATACTGAACCAGCCTTGGATTCCAGGAATAAATACCACTTGATTGTGGTGAATAATTATTTTAATGTATGTGGTGAATAATAATTTTAATGTAATCTTTATTATTTCCCTTCTGCTGTTTTGGGGCTTTATTTGCTGTTCTTTTTCCAGCTCATTTAGATGTAATGTTAGATTGTGTATTTGATACCTATTTTCTTTCTTTAGGAAGGCCTAGATTGCTATATAGTTCCCTCTTATGACTGCCTTTGCTGCATACCAGAGTTTTGGGGCTGACATGCTTTCATTTTCATTGGCTTCCATGTATTTTTTAACTTCCTCTTTAATTTCCAGGTTAGCCCATTCATTCTTTAGTAAGATGTTCTTTAATCTCCATGTATTCATGGTCTTTCCAAATTTTTTCTTGTGATTGATTTCAAATTTCATAGCCTTGTGGCCTGAAAATATGTAAGATATATTCTCTATCTTTTTGTACTTGTCGAGAGATGATTTGTGTCCCAGGATATGATCTATTCTAGAGAATGCTCCATGTGCACTCAAGAAGAATGTGTATTCTGCTGCTTTAGGATGAAATGTTCTGAATATATGTTTTAAGTCCACCCGGCCCAGTGTGTTTTCCAAAAACATTGTTTCTTTGTTGATTTTCTGTTTAGATGATCTGTCCATTGCTGTAAGTGGGCTTTTGAAGTCCCCTACTATTATGGTATTATTATCAATGAGGTTTTTTATGCTTGTGATTAATCAATTTATATATTTGGCTGCTTTCACCTTGGAGGCATAAATATTTACAATTGTTAGATATTCTTGGTGTATAGATCCCTTAAGTATGATATAATGCCCTTCTTCCTCTCTTTTTACAGGCTTTATCTTAAAAATCTAGTTTGTCTGATATAAGTATGGCTATTCCCGCTTTCTTTTGATGATCATTAGCATGATACATGGTTCTCTACCCCCTTACTTTCGATCTGAAGGTGTCTTTAGGTCTAAAATGAGTGTCTATAAGCAGCATATAGATGGGTCTTATTTTATTACCCATTATAATACCATATGTCTTTTGATGGGAGCATTTAGTCCATTGACATTTGGAGTGAGTACTGAAAAATATGAATTTAGCACCATTGTGTTGCCTATTGACTTGGTGTTTCTGGTGATGGTCTCTGGTCCTTTCTAGTGTCTGTTGCTTTTGGTCTTTTTTGTTTTGTTTTGTCTTTTCTCCACTGAAAGGGTCCCCCTTAAAATTTCCTGCAGGGCTGGTTTAGTGGTCACAAACTCCTTTAGTTTTTGTTTGTCTAGGAAACTCTTTATTTCTCCTTCTATTTCGAATGAAAACCTTGCTGGATAAATAATTCTTGGCTTCATATTTTTCCAATTCAGTACATTGAATATGTCCTGCCACTCCTTCCTGGCCTGCCAAATTACTGTGGATAGGTCCATTGTGAACCTGATCTGTCTTCCCTTATAGGTTAAGGACTTTTTCCCCCTTATTGCTTTCATCATTCTTTCTTTGTCTGTGTATTTTGTGAATTTGACTATGATATGCTTTGGTGATGGTCGATTTTTGTCTCTGTGCTTCTTGGATTTTGATGTCTGTGTCCTTCCCCAGATTAGGAAAGTTTTCCACTACAATTTCCTCACATAAACCTTCTGCCGTTTTTCTCCTTCTGCATCTTTTGAGACTTCTATGATTCAGATGTTAGTCCTTTTTAATGAGTCACTGAGTTCTCTAAATCTTGTGTTGTGATCTTTTGCCTTTATTTCCCCCTTTTTTCTGCTTCCTTATTCTCATAATTTTATCTTCTAAATCACTAATTTGCTGCATTTCTTTGTCCATTCTTGCCATTGTGACATCCATTCAAGAGTGCATCTCAGTTATAGCATTTTTAACTTAGTCCTGACTAGACTTTATTTCTTTTATCTCCACAGAAAGGGATTTGATGTCGATGCTTTTTTCAACCCCACCTAGTATTCTTATTATCGTGGTTCTAAATTCTAGTTCAGACATCTTGCTTATGTCTGTACTGATTAAGCCCCTGGCTGTCATTTCTTCATGTTCTTTCTTTTGGGGTGAATTCTTTCATTTTATCATTTTGAAGGAATAAAAAAATTAGTAAAATGAAAAATAAAAATTGAAAAATTAAAAACAACATTAAAAATCAAATAAGAAAAGCTAGATCTTAGGTATGTTTTGATCTGGTTGTCAAAAGAAGCTTGATAGAATAGAGAAAAAAGAGAAAGTAAAGAAAAAAGGTAAGAAAAAATTTTAAATAAAAAATATTTATATATTAAAATAGGATCAAATGAAATAAAAGAAGTGAAATACAATATAAAACTTTTAAAAATAAAAACATTTTAAAGTAAATTATATATGTGTATTTCTCTTTATATATCCAAGAACGAGGAAGAAAAGAAAGAAATGAAAAAAGAAAACAATTTAAGCAAAAACAGAAGCAAAACAAACAAATAAATGAATCAGCAAACAGAATGAAACCTGAATGAAGTTACATCCAGTTTCCCCTAGAACTGAAATTATGAAGCCCTCTTCAGTCTGTACACTAGGCAGGTGGAGCGACTTGTGCTTGTCTTCTAGGGGATATGCTTGGAGGGCACAGTTGGGTGGGCTTGGTGTATCTGCTCTATTTTCCACTAGGTGGTACTGCTTAGCTTACTGGGGTAGATCAGTGTGGCATGCATGCTGGAGAGGTGGAAATGGCTTCACCAAGCTAGTTCCCTAGTCTCTGGCACAGGAACTTTGTTCTCCCACCAACTCACAATCAAGCACAACTCTTTTCTCTCAGGCTTCCGTCCACTCCCCGCCTCTACGCTGTGTCCAACCTGTCCACCTGCCAGGTGGCACCTCCCTCTAGACTTTTATCTCAGATAGGGCTGTGTTTCAAAACCCCACACTTCAGAGACCCCTGCAGCTTGGACCCACACTAAGTCTCTGGGGGAGGGTCTCGCAGAGTAATGACCGGGTGCTGACTTGCCCCAAAAAACGTTCATCTAATCAGGCAGCTGTAGAGCTTCAGAGATTATGGCAATGCCCAACACAGTTGGCACCAGGTTTCACTGCACCCTGACACCTTTGTCCCTATACCTGGGGCCATTGCTGCTCTCTGGGCTCCACTGGGACCTTTGCCTGTGGGGAGGCTGTATGGTCTCTACCAAATGCACACCATGTAGGGAGACTGCTTTTCCCTGTGTGGCGCATGGATCCCTCAGACCCTACTGTCTTCTCCTGGGGATTCTCCCTACTTCCTCACCAGAGCACCGCCAGGCACTGAGCTTTGGAATTTCAGATTCTGCTCCACTATTTACAGAATCCTAATGGTATTGAAACCCTCTCCTTTTTCCTTGTCAATGATTTTGGAGAATAGATTTCTTGTTCAGTGCCCTGCTAGTATTTTCATTCTTTCTCTCTTTCTTTCCAGCTATTTTCAGGAAAAGTGCTTACATGATCCTGATACACCACACTCTCCTCCTTTCATTTTCTCTATCCTCTCTGCATGAAAGCAGCTCCCTACCCTTTTCAGCTTTTCTCTCCCCCAGTTCACCTCTCCACACAGCATATCTGCCAAGTTCTCTCGCTCATGTTATGTAGATTGTTGTGTTACTCCTCAGATCAATTTCCTAGATGTTGAAAATGGTTTGGTGCTGATCTAGCTGCATTTTAGGGTTGAGACAGGCTCAGGATTTCCATGTTGCTCTCTCATCTTAACTCTTTTGGGAATAATTTTTTTAAGTTTATTTATTTATTTTGAGAGAGAGAGAGAGTGAGGTAGGGGCAGAGAGAGAAGGAGAGAGAGAATCGCAAGCAGGATCCACATTGTCAGTGCAGAGCCCAGTATGGAGCTCAAACTCATGAACCATGAGATCATGAACTAGGCCAAAATCAAGTATTGGACACTTGACCAACTAAGTCACCCAGATGCCCCCGGAATGATCTTTAATGTGCTAATGTGTAAGTGCTGGATGAGCAAGTTTCTAAGGCATTTCCAATACTGAAATTCTGTATTCATACCAAAAAAAGTAACTCATATATGTTGTATTAATTAATTTCCATTAGATTTTATTTTGTCACTTATAATCACAGCTCTGAAGAAATACTGACAGCAATAATAGATACTATTTGCTGAATGCTTGTTTGTACCAGGGTCTGTGTTAAGGCCTTTACAGATATTGTCTCGTTTATTTTATGCAACAGCCCTAATAGAGAGGTAGATATTATACCCATTTTACAGGTAAGAAAACTGAGATTCAAAGAAGTCAGTGACTTTCCCAAGTTACTTAAGTATGACTGGTCAACTCAGAATTCAAACCCAGTTCTCTGTGATTCCATATTCTGTTCCTTCCCACTTTTCCATGCTCCCCTTAGTGCACTTTGAAAAATTCAGAGGATAATTAGAATATTAAAAGATGTATGAATCTGATGCTATAAGGGAAAGTTACAAGAAAGGGTGGATGTTCACCTGGATCTCACATCAAACATCAAAATATATTCTAGTAGGTCAAAGACTAAGTGGCTAAAAATTAAACCAGGTGTATGAGAAGAAAATATGAGTAATTTATTAAGTATATTGGAGAGGGGTAGATATAATACAAAACTCAAAAGCTAAAAAGGAAAACATAGTGATAAATATGGCTTATGTATGGCAAGAAATAGCATACCAAGGAAAAGTTAACAGTTACAATGGTAACACAAAATACACAAACCAGACTAATACGAATATTTGCAATAGTTATCTGAGATTAAGCACTAATATTCTTAAAAGGCAGATAAATTTTTAGGAGAACAAACTACACGAATTAAAAAATAGGTGAAATAAGCAAAAGGTCATTTTATGCCAAAACAAATTTAAGTAACTAGCAAACATATTAAAAGATGCTTAACTTCATAATTGTAGAAAAGCAAAATTTAAAAATGTAATTGTCTACATATTAGAATGGCAAAGCCCAAATGTTGTGGTATGTGCAGTTTTTACAAGACTATGAAGAAAGTCAATCATATTTTATTTGTGGGAGTATAAATTTTTGGAGACAACTTGGCAATAGCTATTAAAATTTAGCACTCATACCCTTTATCCAAGAACTTTTTGTTAGATGATATTTATTACAGCATTGTTTAAAATAGGAAAATACTGAAACAACCTAAGGGTCTAGCAACCCTGCTGATAAAATAAATTTATAATGGATAATAGAACACTTCATAGCTATCAAAAGGGATGACAATGTATAGGAATATGTGAATGAAGAAAGTTCGTTAAAATGTATTAGTAAATAGAAAACATAAAGGTATAAAACTATGTGTAAAATACCTTATTTGTATAAAATTTTAAAATTATAATTCTATAAACCTGCTTTCATTCATACAAAAAATAATTGGTAGTATATATAAGAAGCCATCAACTGTGTATCATTAGAATAAAAGTTGGGACCATTTTATTTTTATGCTTTTTGTATTGCTTTAAATTTATGTATGTGCATTATGTACATACATTAATTTTTTTATATCAATACACTGGGCAGTGAGATTCGGTCTCCCCTTTTTTGCTTTCTTCTCTATTAGTTTCTGTTTGTTTAGTGAATAATAATCATGTGAAAAATGTGCAAGAACAAATTAAAAGAAATGAATAATGCACGTACCTTTTGACTTAGAAAGTATATTTCCAGGGAATTTATCCTTCAGAAACATCTTCACAAGTGCTTGCAGTAGCAGAAAGATAGACACAGTCTCAACAACAATAGGGATCCTGTTGAAAAAATGCTGGTCTATTCATACTATGGATTACTGGGCTCCTGTTAAAAAGGTAAAAATGATATGAGCTGATATGGAAGATGTCCAAGATATATTGTTAAAGGCAAAACAGAAACAGGTTATAGAATTACATATATAATATGATCCTACTCACTTAACTAAAAATGTGAAGACATCTTACATACATAAAAAAAGAAATAGAAATAAAGTCATGTGTGTGCATGTACATATAGTAGATTTCTAGAAAGTATACCCAAGAAACTGCTAACATTGGTTACCTCTGGGAGTACAGATGGTAAGGAGAAATTTTTTACTTTTCCTTAGATACCTTTCTGAAACATTAGAATTTATTTACCATGATCCTACATTATGTTTTAATAAGAAGTTAGCCCTAATTGTTTGACAAGAGATTATTTGGCCCACGAAGTTTGTGCATTCAGCTTCCTGTAGGCAAGAGCCTACATCTAATTACTTTTCCTGCCTTCTGGCTGTCTGAGTCATCGTCTGACTCATCCATGCCTAGACAATCTCTGAAATGACTGTCATCTACCAACAAGTAAATCCGGAAATTCTATAGTTCAAAGGAGATTTACACTCAAAGAGCCTCTCAGTCCTTTCCCTTCAAGGTAAAAGAATATTGAGGCTCAGGAGGTGAAAAGATAGTCACTCCTCTGGTGTGTGGCACAGTCAGGCCAAACCCAGCCTGAAGTCAATGGACTTCTCCATGTTACCATGTAATCAATGCTTTCAGTAAGATCACCAGAATAGAAAGCCAGGGAAGAGGCATGGAAAAATTATAAAAGTGGTTAAGGAGACTTCCACAAAGTTATTATGAGAGGGCTAGAATGGGGAATTAAAGATTACAGATATTCCATGAGGCACCTGAGTGGCTCAGTCAGTTAAGCATCCAACTCTCAGTTTCAGCTCAGGTCATGATCTCACAGTTTGTGAGTTTGAGTCCTGCATCAGGCTCCACATAAGCAGTGCAGAGCCTGCTTGGGATTCTCTCTCTCCGTTTCTCTCTGCCCCTTCTCCATGTGCATGCTCTATCTCTCTCTCTCAAAAATAAATGAATAACCTTAATAAACAAAAAAAAAAAAAAGTGCAGGTATTCTAGACCCAATGGGGAAACAGTGGCAACTCCCGATCCACCACCCAGAGTCATTGTCAAAGAGCACTGATGAGAGGCAAAATAGGACGTTATGTTTTACATGCAGATAAGCTGGTCAGGCATTTTTTATTATTATTATTTATGGTTGGTAGCCAACTTCTCTGTAAATAAAAGGAAGAGGAAGCAGAATTCTGGTATCAACTGCAAAAGAGTAGCTCTATGTATGTTAGAAAAACTGGACTTTCTGTGTGTTCAGTTCAAGCAGAAAAAGTTTCTTAGGGGCTTGCCTTGTTCACCTTTGTTCTCCACCCATCATCTCTCTCCTGAGGCAGACACAGAGCCCTGTCATTGGAAAGCACTCAGGAATTATATTACGTTGACTTTGACCAAATTGATTTGAGAAAAATTTTAGCTCTTATTTTTTATGAAATTTGACTTCAGAATGACTTTTCCCTCTCAGTAGAGTTTTGTGCTTGTTTTTTAGATGTTCTGGTTTTCTGTTGGCATCAGCTCCAAAATGGGAGTTAGCAACAGCAACATAAACTCCAGGCATTCTTTATTTCATTTTGTCAGAATTCATTCTGGAATTGTACATGAGAAATGGGGCAGTCAGGTTTATTTTGGAATAAGGCTCAGGGCTGTCTAACCAAGCTCAGAATGACAGGACCAGGCATATGACCAAAAAGAGGGATTTGGCAGGCAGCCAGCCCCATTTCATACAGTCTACCCAGAACTTCATCTGAATATATTAATCTGTCAGCACATACTCATCTGTGTACATTACATGTGTCTCTCTTTATTATTCTGTTTTTCCTCTAATTCTGAAGGCTCATATCCACCCCAGAAGTCTAGGAAACTCACAGAGGCATATTAAATGCACATACTAAAATTCTCATAGACATGCATAGACAGAGTTTCAACCCAGTCAGACCATGCTTTAAACGCCACAAGATGAAATTTCACGTCTTTGCTGACTGAAAGTTGTTAAGAGCCTGAAACTCACTAAGTAACACTCAAATGGCTTGGTAGGACATTAGTGGTTTTGAGGCAGGTCACATAATCTTAGACAGCTTCTAAGTTTGGAGAAACATTTTTCTTCTATCAGAATAATAGGCCTTATAAAATACCAAAATTCTCTGGTTTTCTCTTCCAGGTGAATGGCATTGACCTCCGTGGAGCATCCCATGAGCAGGCTGCAGCTGCGCTGAAGGGGGCTGGACAGACAGTGACGATTATAGCACAATACCAACCTGAAGGTCAGTGAGAAACCAAGCTTATAATGTTCTGATACATTTCTGCACATTTCTGATAATCCACATTAACCAGTCTATACCAACAAGGTTTTTTAAAACTTACCTATCCTGAAAAATGAGTGTTACATATCCAGAGAATATGAGGCTTTGATACTCTTAATCTTCCAAGGAAAACATCAATTAGAAAGTCCTCTTCAAAATATGAATTAAAAAAACTAGCCTCAACTTTATTTATATTTTTATCTGTAGACCCTTTGGGTCAGCAATGGATACTCTAAAAACCATTAAGATGGACTAAGAATCCAATTGACATGAGACCAATTAATAGGAGAAAATCAAATTTAATAGCATATGTAAGAGGAATCCATATAGGCATGGAAATTCCAAAGACAGGCCAAATGACATATACATGTCATCCTGAACTATGAAATAGGCAGGGTCTGGGACTTTAGAGAACAGAAATACATTCACAGGGCGATAAGAGCAGATGTTTGGAAATTAGGTATTTGTTCTGCCTATACAGATGGGTCACTCAGATAAAATCTATCTCTGTTAATAACCAGTGTACTGGAAAAGACCCCCAGTTGAGATCCTTCTATGTAGCTATGGGAGGGGCAAAAGTTTCTCGTGAGCCTGTAGTGTCTCACTTGCCTTCAGTGCAATATCCATATGCCACAGTGGCACATTCAGTGGGGGCAGGGTGGAGGGCGGGGGTTGGAGTAGTTGTCCTGAATCACTTCAGAAGCAAGGACAGAGGGAACAGACCATGATCAGCATTCTCTCTCTGTGGCATTAACTCTTATTAATACTAACACAGTGTTTGGTTGTCCTCGATGTAGATTTGTGTGTGTGTGTGTGCTCTCTGCTATAGTATAGCTTGTTTGCAATAAGCTACTGTAATCCCTGAAACATGGTGAGATGTCATAAATTGGCTTATCCAACTGAGGCTTGATGAGATATCCTAAATTGCATTAGCCATACCCTGCTCTTTGGTTTGTTTCAACATCTGTTTCTGTGATCAGAATGAGGCTCAATGAGACAACCAGGATGTTACCTATTGGGTGGATGATATTTTAGCAAATTTGTATGTAGGTTGCTCCTGTGTTAATGAAATGCAGTTAAGCACACCACAGTGGGCTAGACTTTTTACAAGAAAAAAAAAAAGCAATGTCATTTCGGCCTTTAAGAAATGTAGTTAACTATCCTTGGTCCACATAGCTCTCAGAGAAGACTATTAAACAGATAAACATGAAAGTACAAAATGCCATTAAGGAAGAGCCTTTTTGCCTATGGGTATAAAGAGCTTCTTTGACCTTTTAAAGTGATTCTTTCTTAATGTCAGTTGGTCTATTCTTCTTTGGAAGACTGAGGTGTGTATCTTCTTTGCGAAGTCTTAGATTTTATTTACCATAATGGTGGCCAACCACATATTTCATGTGAGAATAAAGAAAACATTGTGCCATGTGTGTTTTGGAATGTTTCATTTATGTTGCCTGTCTTTAGGATTAGAATCTGTACTTAAGTTATAAAAAGATATATTAAATGCTTTCTCCTATTGGCCTGACCCAGATATGGCCAGAGAATGGGAGAAGAGGAGATTTGTGATTGTCAAAGATGGATGATGACAATATCAAGGGCAAATGTTCTTCCCCTACAGCTTTGAAAGTCTTTCTACTTAAAAATTAGTAAACGTGTCTTCTAATAGGAATAAATGGCTCCAGAAGTACCCATTATAAAATAGGAAATAAAACATCTGGGTTAGCATAATTTGATAAACAAATTCTACTTCATATAGAATAAGAACTTTTCCTCAGGACTTTTCCATTTTCTTTGTTTTCATTCAGTCTCAAACTGTATGCCCTTCACCACAACCTGGCACATGGCATAAATGCCCAGGCTCTTTTCCCATTTCTGAAAAATTTCATCTCAAACACCAATTAAAATTAGAAGCTCTTGATAGTGAAGATAGCCATTCAAGTGGCCTTGAACAGAGTGATTTTAAACTTTAAAGGTTACAGGAAAAGACAAAATGTCATTCTATCAACTTTATTCTTCATCTTAAGCTTCTTTACAGCTTTTGTTTCCTTTAAGCAATATACTTAATTTGGATACTATGATGTGCTTTGTGAAGATGCCTGTTCAAAACACATCTTATAAATCATATAAACCAATTTTCAAAGTGCTTCTAAAGAAATCTGCAAATAAAAACAACAACCTTATTTCAAAGTGCCTGAGTGCAGCTAGGATTCACAGAATGACTTGCCTATTTTAATAGTCCAACTGTATTCTAATTTGTCACAGCTTTAAATCAGTTGGAAACGGGGTAATATAACAACAAGCAATCATTTCCCCCCTTTCTAAATTTAATGTGTAACTGAGACTTAATTTAACTATTGTATGAAATGGAAAACTGATTGGATTATTGTTTAGATCATTTAGGGACATTTAAATTATATGACATTTTTAGGAAATAATGAACAATTTGCCTTTAAAATAACAAGTAAAAGAATGCCATCAGAGTCCATTAGGAAATTGTCACCATATCCCCTTCATTTGCACCAGGATTATGAGGTGTCCATGCTAAGACAAATTTTATTTACATCTCTTTTGATAGGTTCAAGAACCAGACTTCCAGTAAATAAGTTTTTCAGTTCAAAACATAAAAATGCTTTTGTTGGAAGTATACAAGATTCCTTGCTTGGTATTACCAGAGATTCAGAAAATTTGGCCCTTAAGACTTGTATCCCAAGTCTTTGTCTTTAAGAATGTGTGTGTGTGTGTGTGTGTGTGTTTATCTTCTTGAGGAGAGAGGACTTAGATACATTTGATAGAGATCATTTTCTGATGACATAGGACCAAAATTGTGTAATAATGACACCATCTCTAAGACTTATGGAATGCCAGAGAAGGGCTAAACCTGCAGAGGCCAAAACAGTACAAAAGTACTTCATGGAAATGAGGAAATGGGAAGATGGAGCCAGACTTTTAAAAGTGGGTGGGATTTCTATTCTGAAGATCAGGGAGAAAAAAAAAAATATCTTGCTAAACTAAGTAAGATCATGAGCTCCATATGTACAGGCACATAAACCTATATTTTTCCATGTTATACTTATTATTAGCATTTCTTAAAGAGTTGCTGAGTTAATGAATAAAATATACCTTTCTTTAGCATTCAGTTTCTACTGATGATGATTGAAGATTGGGGGAATGATTTAGTTTCACTACTTGCATTTTTTCATTTTTGCTTCAAAGAAGGAAATATGTGCCAAACCAGCATGTATTACAAAATATAAAACCATTTCCAAATCTGTTTTTCATAAGACAGCACATTTTTTGAAATAATTATAAATAATTTATAATTATCATAATGTAACAATAAATGTCTTCCTCGGCAAATTTTACTGTGCAAAGTAAGACCAAAGGTGAGGTAATTTAACCCCTGTTGCCTAAATTAGTCTATCCATCATCAAATCTTATCCAATGCCTAGTCCTAGGTAGTAGAATTAAAGCCAAATTTGAAGAGTCACATACAAACAATATTTCTTTCTGGTGGTATGATTGTGCTTCATTAAACCAGCTTTTTAAAAATCCATTTTCTATCACATGTTTACCTGGAAGTTAACATGTATTCTGTTGATAATAGGAAGAAAATAATGAAGTTGTTTTCTTTATTTCTTTTTTTAAGAGGATCATGTATCTGATACTTAAGGAATAATCCTACTTAAGTAATATGGGAAGTTAATTCTTGCCTAAAACTTCAACTGTCTATATACAATCAGTGAAGCTATTCCATCACTACTTCAAAAAAGGAAACATAATGCCTGCCCTCTCCTCAGTCCACATATATTTACATTTATGCTCCTTTCCTATCCCTTTCCAGCCATCTTCCCCATTGCTTTCAGAATTATTATTCTAAAAAGATATGAGCCCAAGGCACCTTTGCACAACTCCATGCCCTTCTCAATATGGTCCCAGCCAACTTCCCTCTTCCCTCTCCACTAACCCAACCATCACCCACCAGCATCATCTTTTTTTTGCCCTCCCAATGCTAAACAAGACTACTTTCTGCTTCCCAGCAGTTGGTCCTGAACAGTTTCTGGGCCGTTGCTCATGTGGGTTCCTTCCCCTGGAATTCCTTTTCTCACATTCTACCAGTAGGATTCCTAGTCATTTTGAGGGCCTGAAGATGTCAATTCCACTATGAAGTTCACTTTTATCTGTTAAGTCAGAGTTGATTGATTCAGTCTCCAAGCTCTCTAGACCTGTATTCAGACAGTATGTGTGTCTCTTAACATGATTTGTGCATTTCCCCTTTCAAGTAAGCTTCTAGAGAGCAAGAATTCATTTATCACTCATTTTATATCATGTGAGAATTTGCTCAATATGAATTTGATTATGCTCTATTAAAGAGTTATCAAATGGTTCTCCATTTGTTTTAAAGATGCAATGGCAAATAATTAATAGTCAGTGCTTAAGAAATATTTTTTGAATGAATATTGAATAAATGGCCTGGGTTTTTTGATATTAGATACAGAAATGGTAAATGAATCTCCAGACTTGAGATTTGGTGTTGATGCAGTTTTTATGGGTTGACTTTTTGTTCTTTTCTTACCAAACAGTGGCCCTTTTGGATAAACTCCCTTTCTCTTACATTGTAGAAAATCTACAACTATTTTTCCATAATAGAACACAAGCAAAAATTATTAAAGCTCTAACATTTTTAAAGTTGCAAAACTCAGTGGGGGGGGGGGGAGTTGAGCTGGATGGCTCAGTCAGTTAAGCATCCAACTTTGGCTCAGGTCATGATCTCACAGTTCGTGGATTCAAGCCCCATGTCAGGCTCTGTGCTGATAGCTCGGAGCCTGGAGCTTGCTTCAGATTGTGTGTCTTCCTCTCTCTCTCTGTGCCTCCCCTGCTTGCATTCTCTCTCTCTCTCCTTCTCTTTCTCTCTCTCTCTTCGTCTTTCTCTCAAAAATAAGTAAACTTTAAAAAAAAAAATAATAAAATTCCAAAACTCAACTTTGACACCATTGATGAATTTTAAAACTCATTGATTATAACCTAATTATACATTGGTCAAAAAGGGTCTAACACAGCATTTCCCAAATCAGATAGTGGCAAATCTTTATAGGATTTGTTGCCTTCTCACTATATAATAATACCTATATTTACTGTGAGATCACTAACTAGGGCTGAAATCATAAACTACCAGATATTCACTAGGAGAACCAAGTGAACAATATAAATTGTTGGCTAAAGTACAAAATGGAGGCCAACATATTCCTATGAAAGCCACCAATATCCTTTTGCCTTTAATCTGACTACTCATGGTGTTGTTTTGGACACAACAAGGGCTTCACAAAGACCTGCAAGTAGGAAAGAGGAGGTCAGAGAGCGAGGTCTCCATCAGCAAACAGGGACTTGAGGAGACAATAGAGGGACTGATTTTCTCCATCATTAATTTTAAGTTTTTATTCAAATTCCAGTTAGTTAACATACAGTTTAGTATTAGTTCCTGGTATATAATATTGTGATTCAACATTTCCATATAACACCTGATTATCCACCTTTTATTCTCTCATAGAATATTTGAGTTTCTAAAAGAAAAACCCAAAGAATAACGCTAATTGTTCCCTGGAGACTTACAAATAGGACCTTGTTTATAGAATTGTGACAGAGTGGCCATGTTAAACATTTATTTGGTTAGTAGATATTTTTACTGAATACTTACTATGTCCCAGCATTGTTCTTGGGAAATTATAAAGCAGTGAACCAAAAAGTTCTTCTCAGATAAATATTAAATTTGTCACATGGTGATAAGTAGTATAAATAAATAGAAAGAAATGTAAAAATGATAGTAACAGAGAAATGTATGGTGAGGATAGAAGGCCAAGCTAATCAGTTTATATTTCAGCAAAGACCTCAAAGAAATCTGAGAGTAAGCCATACAGGAATCTGGGGAAGAAATTAATTATTCTAGAGTCTTGGTCTGCCAACTCTGGTCTGTGAAGCAGCAGCATTGATATGTACAAAGCTTGGTAGAAATGCACAATCTCAAGCCACAATTCAGGCCTACTAAGTGAGAATCTACATTTTATCAAGATCCATAGGTTATTTGTATGTACATTAGTTTGAGAAGCACTATACTAGAATCCTTGAGGACCCTGCAAAAACTGTGATTTGTCACTGTGGGGTCGGACTCCCTCTACTTGGAGTACAGGCCAATGCCACTTAAGGCTGCATCACTAAGTTTGATTTCTGGCATGTGTTACTCAATGATTGGTCATGCCTTGGTAGTTTTACTAAGGACATGTCAGGCTGCAGGGGATCTAAGAAGTTCATGTGTCATTCACATCTACCTCACCTATACCCCCCCTCTAAATACAGATTATCAAGCAAATTCATAAGTCTTGCTAGAACCCCTCATCTAGTGAGACAATGAACCTTTTCAGGCTTTATTCCCTTTCATTATGACTTCTCTGCAAGTGAGTAAAGAATGAGTGAGTTGGCATGAGGTAAGAGTGAACTTCATCCAAGTGGGCAACTTTGTGGACTAAAAGAAAGTCATTAAGCCATCACTATAAAGTTTCCTTAAGGCACTTATTGTATTTTAAAACAGAAGCTCATTTCAGTAATCTTTTCTACTCCTTTTAAATTAAGAAACTAATTCAGAAATAAAAATATTCATTCTTTTCAGACTGAAGTGAAATTCTGATCTTTTTCAGAGTTACTACTCTAAATGAAGTCACAAGTTTAAACCATAGTTGGACAACTATCATCTGTTTCTCTATAAGGTCAAAGATGTGATGAAAACTTAAATGAATATGTTATTTACCCTCTGAAAAACTATAGATACGTTCTGTACCTAAAAGTTCCCAAAATGAAAATATATACAACATCCAAGAAGCTTACTTAATGCAACCTATATTTCTTTCTTAAAATCAATGTCTACATAAGTTTATGCATATGAATGAGCAGCTGTGGCATGTTGAGATTTTTTTCTCAATGCAAATAACTTCATCTTAAATGCCTAGGCAATATTCATAAAGTCCAGCTGTAGGTCTTGGTCAGAAATTGCATCAGCATCATCAGGGAGCATTTAGGATGAGCTTTGGAATGGAAAGTATTATGCAAGACTCTGGATTAGGAAGAGAAGACCAGCATTCTAGTGCCAACTCTATGCCTAGCTGTCTGACCTCATTCTAGTTATTCATCTTTATGAGTTTTCATTTTCTTACTTAAAAAAGTTAGGATGAGTAAAATATTTTCAAAAGAAGCCTCCCATTACTGAATTCTAGGTAAAAGACATGACCCCTCAAGTAGTAGAGAAGTATAAATTCCATTATTTGAAGATCTTGTCACTAATACTGCATCTTTGTTCTTTGCATTTTTTTTTTTTTTTTGCATTCTTTAAGAAAAAGAGGGCACACAATCTGGTTAACTTGATGTATTCTGTGCAGATTACCTAAAATCATTGGGAAATGGAAATTAAGAGTTGAAAGAATCCTTAAAGATCACCTCATCCAGCTTCACAGATGGGGGAACTGAGACTCAGTCAACATCGACATAGGAAATCAGTTCAGTATCTTAAAACTTGTCATAGCTACTAAAGCTGAGGCTAACTAAACAGCTATTAAATTCCTGAATTGTTTTATTTTACTGTAGTAGCTCATCATGGCTGATGACTTAAATAGCCCAAGGAATCTAATTCAATTAGGTTATTATGATCAGAAAGGGGTTGAAAAATTCTTATGGAAACTCAGGGCTTTCTCATGCCCTAATTTCACTTTAATTTCTAGCTTATTATTCTTGTTAATTGTTCTTACTCACATATTCACAATCGAATGATATATATAAGAGAGCTTTAAAAGTGTAAGCAATTACTGCTAATTTAAAAAATTACCACCAATCAGGGAATATTGATAGTTCAAGAAACAGCTCAAATATATTATACTTTGGGGGCGCCTGGGTGGCTCAGTTGGTTAAGGTTCTGACTTCGACTCCGGTCATGATTTCACAGTTTGTGAGCTCCAGCCCCGCACTGGGCTCTGTGCTGACAGCTCAGAGCCTGGAGCCTGCTTCAGATTCTGTGTCTCCCTCTCTTTCTACCTTCCCCCACTCTCTAACAGCCTTTCTGTCCCTCTCTCAAAAATAAATAAACATTAAAATTTTTAAGACATTATGTTTTTCCTCTTCCCTACCCTAACTTCTTCATGTGAATTCCTTCTTCCATCTGTCCATCCATCCATCCATCATCAATCAGTTCATCCTTAGTGATATTCTGTATTGCCACACATCATCTCCAAATATGTTGCATTAAATCTGGTTTAATTAACTGGATTGGCATATTCTAATTTTTCCTTAAAATTGGGAAGGAAACTTCAACATACAACTTTTTTATGACTCTAAAATTTGTATTGCTTAGCTGTGTCTTTCTCCACAACTCTGTCTCATATGGGTACAGGCTTCACCAACAGGTACTGCCTCCTCCTGCATTAGAAATCTCCCAGGATGTCCCTTTACTTATAATGTATCTTTTTCCTACCCTTCTCCCAGTTGCGTTTTTAACTCCCCAACCTCCAACTAAAACAACAGCACAGAATATATCAGAAAAGATGATTCATGCAAACAGAGTCTGCAGATTTATGGGAGGTTCTCTCTCAGTGATTGATTATGCTGCATATCTTTCTCCATGCTTATACCCCAGTTTGGACTTAGAAAATGTATTGGGGACAAAGTGAGATATCACTTCCTGACTCAAAAAATTCTCTTGACCTAACTATCTATCCTGGGAATCCAGGATCTCAAACTCTTATCAGAGGGGCTAAAAATATTTACAAAGCTGATGTATGTCATTTCCCTTCCTGTTTTACCATCTCTGCCCAGTCTCATAACAACCCTCATTCCATAATTAAACATACTGATCTTTGGGTGTCTCATCTTGTGATTTTATAATATTTTGAAGGACCCTTGGCATCCAGTGACATAAAGCACTCACTCACTAATAATGAAAGAGACTAAATAAATCTTTGTGCTAGAGACATTTGACAACCAGAAAGATCTCTTAGATCTTGGATTAGCAGCACCCAGATCAAATACATGGAAATAAAGGGTCCTAATCATATTCTTGACTATACATGTATTACCAGATGAACACAGATCCTCCACTGATAAGGAGTTTCAGGACTTAGAGAACTGTTAAAGAATGTTCCACAGAGACAATCAGAAGAGGGATACTGGCTAAAACATCTGAAAAATCTACTAACCTTACTCCATGTTATCAGGGAAGAGTGTAGTTCACCTCCACATTTGTTTGGAAATCCCAGTATATAAGCCAACCCTCATATTTACTAATGAGTAATGAAACATTTTTCTTGTCCCTTCCCTTACTCCACAGCCAATGTTTTTTAACCACGCCCAAGCCACATCACTTTCTAAACAGTGATGCCCTGGTTTGTTAATTAAGATGGTTAGAGAGATTATTTTTAAGACTCTGGCTGACATTTTATGAAATTAGAATATGTCATCAAGAAATAATTGTTGCAAGCAATAATTTTGAATGTTCTCATTTTATTCCTCACATTTTAAACACATGGAAATTCTGCTCTCACCCACTTGGTGGGAAAGAGAAAGAGATCTTTATCTGTGGAAATTGCTTTCTCTGTGTTTAAGAGAATTTGAACCCTCCAATAATGGTTTTAAATTTTTTTTTTAATTTTTTTTAATGTTTTATTTATTTCTAGGAGAGAGAGAGACAGCATGAGCAGGGGAGGGTCAGAGAGAGAGGTAGACACAGCCTGAAACAGGCTCCAGGCTCTGAGCTGGCAGTCAGCACAGAGTCCGATGCGGGCCTCAAACCTACGAACCGCGAGATCATGACCTAAGCAAAAGTCGGACGCTTTACCGACTAAGCCACCCGGGCGCCCCAATGGTTTTAAATTAAATTCAAGTAGAAATGCTTGTTACTTGTTGGGGCTTTTAAGGTTAATAATTTATTGTATATGGTCTCTTCATTTATAGACACCTTATAGTCCAAATCTCATCAGTTTCATAAAGTAAAGTAAAGTAAATGTAACTACCAAGCTTGGAAATAGATTTGTTGGGAATGAAAAGAAATAATATGGAAAAAAACTATTTCAGTAAATAAAAGACTCAAAAAGCTGAAGTAAGGGTGATATCTTCAATTCTCCGAATCACAAGTAGTAGCAACTTTAGAATGGAAAAGCCAAATCCAGGAAATATAAAGTATATATCTTTAATGTGCTTTACAGATTCCTAATCCAAATAGGATTCCTGGTAGACTCATTGACTGAGTTCATAAAAGACAAAAGTATCCAAATTATACTTTGGTTCAAGATAATCTTTTTTTTTTTTAAAAATTGTTTAATGTTTATTTACTTTTGAGAAGGAGACAGAGTGTAATCAGGGGAGGGGTAGAGAGAGAGAGAGACACAGAATCTGAAGCAGGCTCCAGGCACTGAGCTGTCAGCACAGAGCCCAACATGGGGCTTGAACCACGAACTGTAAGATCATGACCTGCCAAAGTCAGATGCTTAACCAAATGAGCCATCCAGGCACCCAGAGATAATCTTGCCTTATTCACTCTCTGTTTTCTCATATGCATGTTTCCACTGCTAAGGGTAATTTATTTCCTTAATAAGAGTTGCTGTCACTTTCGGGAAATAAAGCAATAGCAGAACAAAAATTCATTCATTCAATCTTCATTCAGCTGATATTTATTAAATGCTTCAAGTGAGTGACACGCTGACTTGGACATTGGAGATAGAATGATGAACAAAATATGCATGACCCTTTCACTGATATTCACTGATATACCTACAGTTAGCAGAGTAAAATTATACCAGTGATTTTACAAGCTCAGGTGACTGCTCTAGGAAAAGAAAAGGACTTAGATCTAGACTCTCAGAGTCTACATATTCACATATATTCTTCAATTATATGAATCCTGACCAAACCAAAACAAACAAAAAACTCTGACCTAGATAGAGGCTTAAGAAGACATCCCAAGGAAATAATATTTTCTTGAATCTGAACGGTAAATAGGCATTAATTTGTCAAACCAGAGCAGGGGAAGCAGTTGTAAGGAAGAGGAGGGAAATGTATGTGAGAAAGTGGAAGAAATACCATGCATAAAGGAAGTGAAAGAGGGAGGCGTAGGCAGATTATGGGGGACTGGTATTTGGTTCTTTCTCCTGAAAGCAACAGTGTTGAAAAATTTTAATCCAGAGGCTGGCAGGATCAGATTTGTACTTAAAAAAATAGCTCTGACTTCTTAAAAGAGAATAGGCCAGAGAGTGCCAAAGAGGCTGGGAAAGACCCAATTAAAAAGTACTCATCTGGGTAAAATGGTGGTGGTTGGCTTAGAAGTAGGAGCAGAATCAGTGGAGAGGAGCAGATAGACTCAGGGGGGAAATGGGAGCAAGGGGAAAAGTTGGTGATAAAGTCAACAGGATTTACATGTTGGCTTATTAAAGTATATAAATTCATTCATTTCATTAAAATATGGCACAGCATTATTGACAATTACAAGACAAATGAACCCCTCAGGGAAAAGTATGGTTTATTCATGTTATACTTTAGTCCCTAGTACAGAGCCTAGTTCATAGTAAGCATTCAATATGAAATTTTTTCATATGAAAAATTTTCAAATGAAAAAATAAGGGAATTATGCCAATGAATAAATGTATCTATTCTATAGGAATAGATAGGGTATATTCTCTCTCTCCTCACTTTTTTATTTTAGCTAAGGCAGAAGAAAATATAGATGTCAGAAAAAGAAAGACAGAAAGGGAGTTGGTAGCAAGAGAGAGAATAATTAAGACTAGTATGGAGCAGTCACCATATGTCTGATGACATTCTAAAATCTCTGCATATGTTTACTCATTTAGATTTCTCAAAAACTTATGATATAGGTTCTATTGCATCGCCCATTTGCTCATTTACAGATGAGAAAACTGGGACTCAGAAAGCATAAGAAGCTTTCCCAAGATCAGACATCCAATCAGTAGAGTAAAACAAGGAGTCATTCTCAGGCAGAAAATACCAGAATGGCCATTGCATAGACTACTTCTCAAAGGAGAAAGAAAAGGGAACCAGAGTCACATGGTGATAAAAAAAAATTTAAAAAAAAATAAATGGAGAGGAAAGGGGAGGCAATGAAGGGGATATGGAGAATCTAATAAAGGAAAAATGCCATGTACCCAGAGAGAGAGAGGACAAAGGTACAGAAGGGACAAAAGAGTCAGATGGGGAAATAGCGATAAGCTAGGCAAGGCCAGTAGGCATGCAGATAAGAGTGTATAGTAATCAGATGTGATCAAGAATGGAGACAAGCCAATATTGTCTTGTTGTAGGCCATGGCCCCAGGAGCAGATCAAACATAGGTGGGTGAATTCTCTTCTTTTTTAATTTGTGGTGGTTACATCCATAGTTCTTTTCAAAATACGGGAGTTGTGGGCCTGCAGTTCAGCTCTGAGAATAGGTGTGGCCCCAGACTGGTACAAAGGCAGGTAGGAGGCTCACCATTTACTACCTTTTGAGGTCTTAAGTGAGTAATAACCTCTCTGACCCTGAAATTCTTTACCTGTAATATTAATAATCATATTTACTGGGAGAATTGGAGAAAATAGATGTAGAGTGTCTAGAATATGTAAGGCCATCCATAAATGACAGCTAGTATCACAAACCTTCAACAATCTTGTTTGAGTAAACAGTGCTCCTCCCCACCCCACCCCTACTGTAATCAGATCTCTGCATTACGCTTAGAACTGCATAACAACAGACAGGAGCAAAGAGCTTCAAGTTTGGTAAGCAGTAGTAGTTAAACAGTTCCTATTGTGAAATCAGATATAGTTCAAATTCCAGCTCTACCATTAACTGTTCTATATCCTTGAACAAATTACTTCTCCTCTGGAAATAGCATTCTTTATCTGTTAAGTAAAGATTCATACTTATCTCTCAGGACAACCTTACAGATTAAGTAAATCAGTACATGTAAAATGCTAAGCACAGTTCCTGACAAATAGCACATCATCAGTAAGTAGTAACTACCATTATTATGGTAATTACAGAAAGACCAGAAAGTCTACAATATGGTTATTATATGGAGAATGATAAAGAGAGAGAGAGAGAGAGAGAAGCAGACCCAGAGTGGGAAAGTTTAAAAAGCCCTTGGGAGTCTGTGGATACAGTTTTTTGAGGGATTTCCTGTGGAAATTTATATGGGAAAACTCCTTATGTGATTGTGTCAAATAAGTTGTTCTCAGCAGAGTCCTGGGATCCAGTGAAAGAATGGCAGGAGTCGGGGTGAGGTGGGGTAGGGGTGGCAGGTACCAGAGGAAACAACCTGGGACCTAGTCTCAATCCCCCTCCACTCAGAGAAGACTTTATTTGTTTTTTATGTTAGGTCTTGGATACATGAAAGCTTCTGTCACCAAAATACAGTTTTAAGCTGTTTAAGCAGAAGGCAAAAAAAAAAAAAAAAAAAAAGCTGTTAGAATGAAGGTGTGTGTATGGTTAGGAACCAGAAAAGCTTGAAGCTCAGTTAATTTTCCACTAGAATGTAGACTCCAACCGAGCATCAAGTGTTGTCTGTTTTGCTTAATGCTTTGTCCCCAAGGCCTAGAACAGTGCCTGGCACATAGTAGGCATTCAATAAATATTTGTGAGTGAATGAATGAATGAGCTAAACTAATGTTCATGCTTTGCAATTGCTCTTGAACTGTAGTGGCAGAGCAAAATTCACTCCTACTGAAATGCCCATTGGGAGTCATGTTAGTTAACTAGAGCTCCCGTATATTGATTTCCATGCTCAAAACATAATCAATCTATGAGAGTAGATTATGTGGCCCCAACGTTGATTTTGGCATTGCTGCTGACCAGGCTGCCAAAGACAAAAACACTCTTTTCCTTTGATTGTTTGGTCTATGAAAGCAAAAAATTAAGCCCACAAATAGACATTACTCCAATGACTCTTTTAGTGGTTTTGAGCATTTTGTAAGTCTTAGAAACATAAAATAAAATATAGAATATTAACCAGTGCATATATAAGACTTTTCCATTCACAAAGACTTTTCCATTCGCCTTTGTTTCTCATGGGATCTACACCATAACTGCAAGAGGTGAATACACTGGTAATATCATCAATCTAATTTCATAGATAACAAAAGTGACGCTTGGTGAATTTAAGTAATGCCAAGGTCATGCTCATCATAAGTGAACTGAACTTGTACCCAGGTCCTCTGATTCTGTTTCTCATGCTTCATACTGTTCTTCAGATGTTCTTTTGCATCATACTTTTTTATTATTCTTTTATCCAAATAAGGATCCTTGAATCAATCTAGAATTATCAGGCTTTCTGTAGTTTTCTAAATACATTTTGAGACAACATATTCATGTTTGCTTGATGGGTGAATGTTTGATTACATATCACTTTACCTTTGTTTTGTAATAGTAATATAATTACATGGATTCAAAAATCAAAGTAGTATTAAAGGGTAAATACCGAGAAGTTTTACTTCTGCTTCATCTATGTCAACCTCATTTCCTCGTGCCCTTCTAGGGAGCCATTTAATTAATGAGCAATTTATTTAAATACAAACAAACTGAAACCATAAAGAATATAGTTAAATCCGATTTGCAGGTTTTGAAGGAGAAAAAAAGTGCCTAATAGGAGGATGCTTAATAGCCTGGAGAGTTAAGGAACAAATAATTGTTCTTTTTTTAGTAGGGCAACATTTATATCTGCTCCTCTTACCTTAACTTATTTTTTTCAAGTAAGCTCTATGTGGGGCTTGAACTCACTACTCTGAGGTCAAGTGTCTTCTGCTCTACTGGCTGAGCCAACTAGGCACCCCTATTCCTCATGCCTTAAGGTATTTTCTCAATTCAGAAATAACTTTATAAATATTAGATTTTCTTTCAGTGTGACTATCATCATACCCAGTGTGCTATGTAAATTGCCAAAGATCACAAGTTCCAAAAGAAACCTTCATGCAATTGTTCTTCATTAACTGGTATGCTTTTTTCCTAGAAAAATTTGGAGCACTTAATATCCTTTAAAGAGGTCACTGGAGTCTAAAGGGATCTAAAATCAAGGTTAAAGCCTTGGAAATATGTGCAGGAATTACCTAGTTTCATATAAAGATATTTGTAATCTTTCTTGATTTTGTAATAGGGAATACATAAATTCTTCTTTGTTTAAGGTCACTCAGAGGATTCTTTTATAAAGTGATTGATTTCTTAGTTATGTAAATAATCACAGCCTACTTTATCCAATTTTAAATACTTTTGTTTTCTTTTATATATTTGTATTTCTTAAAAAGGGGTATTATTTATCATGGGAGATTTTTCTGGGAAGCAAAAAGAGGAATGTTAGAGTTTTAGTAACAGTCCCCAATGTTATAACTTAGCAACGAGCAGCAGAAACACAAAGAGTATTTTAAAAGAAACACAATTATTTATAAAATTGCAGAGAAATAGTTCCTTTGGGTAACTATTAGTGAAAAATAATAAAAGTGGAATGTCTACACAAACGTCATCAAAACACAGGGGATTCAGTCCAAAGAGATGAAGCTGTGAAGATTTTTTGGAGGAGTGGGGTCAGGGAGGTCGTAGCCGGGAGAATGTACAGAGAAAACTGCTAAGGAAAACCAAATATTTTCAACTTGGATAGTTCTGTTTACAGTTAGGAACACAATTTTTCCTCTTTCTAGATTCAGGAGAAAACATTCCCAAATAATCTTCTGATAAAGGAATATTTAAGTTTCTTATGGAAGCAAAGAAAGAGGATTTTCTTGTCGATCTTTTATTTGACTATTTTGTGATTGTTGATGATATTGGTATATTAAGTATGCATTATTGTAGTTCTTTTCTCTGAGCTGTGAGATTTCTCTCATAGTTTTTGTTTTCTCATTGCAATGCTGTAGCTTTGTCTTTCCTAATTGTAAAGCAAAAAAGTAAACATTTACAGTGAGCCTGCGACTCTTGAACAAGCCATAAATAAGATACAAATAAAATATCTGAGGAAAATATAATGTATTTTATTTTATAAAATGAGAGCTGGTCTTTTGAATAAAATGTAAGTACACTTAGCTAGTGTACCTAATGCACCTAAATGTATGTCTCCTGTCACATCTCTAGCTACCTTCTCCTTGTACTTTATATTCTACTGACACCAAATTGCCAAATCAACTAACAGGCCTTGATGTTTCATCCTCTGTAACTTAGTGATTATTACCCTGTCTGCCCAGAATTCCCATCTTCCTATGTCTACTTGACAAACTCTTCCTTCAAAGAACACACTAGAGGCCATCTCCTCCAGGAAGCCTTCTTGGCTGCACCACTACATCCCCAGTAGAGTACCACTGCTTCCTCCATGCTACCTCAATATCTAATATTGTTGTATTTTTTCCCTCAATCATGTAATTCAAGTAAACAAGCATCTAGTCTCACCACAGAGTATGAGTTTCATGGGAGAAGGGAGTGAGCATAGTAGTTCAATGTTTGATGAATGACTCAATCAATAAAGATTTGGGTGCTAATGAGAATTGTGAAAATGGGTTGGGACATGCAGAGAAGCTGACACTAATTTTAAAGATGATAATAAAAAATACATGATAAACCTTAGATGGAGGCAAAAGAGAGTTCTTGCTTTATACCATCCTGAAATGTTCACATATGTTAAGGAATGAATTAGTTCAAAGGACTCAAAAAAATCACAGGTGAACGTGAAGAGAGTAGGTAACAACTAATAATAGTAATTATTATGCCTCATATGTCTAGATACTTATATATGCCATTTAACCCTCACAAACACTGTAACGTTATCCCTGTTTTGTATACAAAAGAATAAAATCTCAATCAAGTAGCAGAGGCAAAATGCTAACAGCAATGTTCATGACTCAGGTGTCCATCTGCAGCCACATCTTAGGGAAGGGCCAATAGTCTGATCTCAATTACTACCCTCTGTGTCCTCTCCTATTCCCCATAGAAAGGAGAAAAAGTCCATGGTTATACAACTAGTATAAGCCGAGTTCATGGATTTGATAGCACTTTCTCTTCATTTCTGTTATATGCTTAGTCTTAGAACCCGTGGAGCTACATTGTTCTAAGCCCTGGGGCTTTAGAACTCTCCTTTGCTCTAAAAGAGCACTTTTCCCAAATCTAGCAAGATGGCTGCTTAATAAAATACACCAAATGTCTGAGCAATTGAAGGAAGAGAGTAGTGATTATGGTTTAAAACTGGATATAAAAAGAAAGCAGATTACCACTGAAGTGAGGATTTCTGCATGTCATTTGGTTTAAATGGAACTGTGATTAGGAAGAGGAGAAAGACATCTGAAAAGGTCATTACAGAAAATGGTAACAATTTTGAATTTCAACTAAATGGATAAAATTTGGGACATCACAAATGGAAATAGCTTCTAAAGCTCTCTACACTAAAGCATCTAATGTAAAAAGTACAAATGCCATAGAAAACTATATGTATCCTCTAAAGAGCAACATAGTTGGTTGATAGTGATTTCTATTTGAATAAAATAACATCAAATGTGTAAGAAATATGTTGTTAACATAATGAACAGCTGAATTTTAGGTAGCAGCAAAACAGGCATAATTATATGAAAGGGGAAAAAAACGATCAGAATCAGAAAAGAAAAAAACTTGAGAAAGATGAATTTTATTGTCAGTAAATATGAATTAGCTTTCTAGCCACAAACATGAGATTATGGATATAATGGACTAAATCAACGAGCCACTGGAAAGTAAATATTTGGAAAAAATATAACTTACTTCTTATAAAGAGAGAGAGACAGATGTTTGAGGACAGAGCGGAAGTCTTTTGTGTTCCTGGTACTTGCTAGCTGCATGACCTTGTGAAAGTTATTTAGCCTCTCTGACCTTCAGATTCTTCATCTGTGAAAGGGAGTTAATAATGCATTCTTGATATGGTAATTTGACGAATACATCATAATCATAATTCCTGACTCATAGAAAGTGCTCAGTAAATGTTAATTACTAAAATAATGAAAGCTAATGTATATGCCAAGCACTGTTCTAAATGCTTTCCATATATAATCATATAATCCCTAAAGCAAGCCTCTGAGATCAAGGCTATGATTGTTCCCATTTTACAGAAGAAACCAAGGCACAGAAAGACTAAAATGGCTTGTCCAGGATCACACAGCAAGGTAGTGTTGGAGCTGTGATTCAAGCCTTGTCTGACCGTACTATCCCTGTTCTTAGCCATGATAGCACACTACTAAAACGATAGCTTGTTTTAATTTCTCCATAGTGCTTATCACTACATACTATTTTATTTGTTTGTTTGCTTATGATCTTCTCCCATTTGAAAATAAGCTCTGTGAGAACAAAAACCTTGACTGCTTTATTTATTAGTTTATCTTCAGGTACCAGAACAGTGTTAGGCCCAGAGCAGGTATTCAACAATAGTATTTATAGCATGTTGAATTATAATTGTATTTACTATTAATAAAGAAGAATGTTGGGAAATCATAAAAGATGATGAAAGAATCAAAAGGAAATATGTGTCAGGAAGTAAGATTCTAAAAAAGAATATGCAGCATCATTGCTAGTAATGAATCAGAAACTCTCCCCAAAATTACCAATGACAGTTTATTTACAAACTAGAGCCTTGGCAAAATACATAGCACATATGTTTTCCCTCAATTGTTGATAACAGAATTAAAGACAGGCACAGTCTCATCTTTCCTCATTTTTCAAACTGATAAGAAGAAAGAACACAATCCAGCATTGCCATGGAACACAGCAAAGTACCAGACACAGACAAGATTACCTCATAATTCATTCCAAAAACAACAATAAGAACAACAACAACAAAAAAACCCAACAACAACATTCAGTAAAATCTGTTGAGATTAATTCTAGTATCCGTATTGTTTATAAAAAGAAAATATGATAATAGCCTTTGCCGCCATCCAAGATACTGAGGAAATCACAGTGTCAGGAAAGTAAAATAGATATTATATGCTGTCAAATGCCCTCAAGATGCCACATGGGATTACTTGTAATTTATGGCCCACATCTGTAGCCCAGGCAAACCTGCTCTATCACTTCAGAGTGTGGATTTCTATCATAATTCTGTTGCCTTTGCTTTCCATGGTAGGATCAGGTAATACTCTCCTATCTCTGTCTAGCTGGAAGAATAACAGTAATATATTTATTATTCCTCCTTTGTTCTGGCCCTTTGCTAGCCCCTGGGAGTGAAGACACCCCACTATCAAAGACTGGAAAAGCAAGATCTATTTGACCTCCGTGTTTGTCTGAGGCATCTGACTACATACCTGATTTGAATCCTGTATTTGGAAACCTTCTAACCTCTGCTACAACTAAAGGCATGTTGTTAATGGCATGTACCAGGGTCCAGATAGAGTGTACCATGCATAAATAGACAGTTTTGTGGTTTCTACTCACAAAGCCCAAATTAAATGACCTTTCCTTCTCTGGCTATAAAACACCAATGTGAGAGTCAGTATTTTGGCCTATAATGTAGCATTCATATGGAGTTTAAATCTCAAAAGAAATAAAATTAAATAAATAAATAAGGTAAATCTTCTTTTCAAGACAGAAACTAAGACATCAGGAGAATTTATAAAACAAGTCTGATACCTCTAAATGTTTCAATTAATTTAACCTTTATTTAACAGGAAATTTAGAAAAAAATATTTACTGTTGGTTCTGTGTCCTATTAAGATGTTAGTTTTCCGGGGTGCCTGGGTGGTTCAGTTGGTTAAGCGTCCGACTTTGGCTCAGGTCATGATCTCGCGATTCCTGGGTTCGAGCCCCATGTCGCGCTCTGTGCTGACAGCCAGCTCAGAGCCTGGAGCCTGTTTCAGATTCTGTGTCTCCCTCTCTCTCTGACCCTCCCCTGCTCATGCTGTCTCTCTTTCTCTCAGAAATAAATAAAACATAAAAAAAAATTTTTTTTTAAAGATGTTAATTTTCCATCTCCAAAATTTGAGAGAAAATGGAGACTTTTTAAGAATTCTTTTAAACATTCTGATAAAAGAATTAAGTTGACATCTAACTATGAAAATTTCTCTAGAGCTATCGTTAGGCTACATTTTTGGAACACCAGGGACCAAACAAAACAGAACAAAACAAAAACAGAAAGTCAACACATTTTCCTGAATATCAGTTCTTTATGGCCTGAAAGCGGGGGTTCAGAAGGGAGGGAGATGTCATTTTAATACTATAATGGAACAGGCAGTTTGGGGTAAGGTTTTCAATGGTCTTTCCAGAAACCTGGATCATGTCCAAGTGAAATTCAGGATGTATGCCTTCCTATCTGCCAACACCCAAGGGCAGGCTCACCAGCCTAACTTTTTATAGCCTGAGAGCAAACTCTGTCTTTCCTCAAGGCTAGGGCAGACTGCACACATCTGGCCTCAAAGGAGCTGTGATTATAGTGGCTAAAATATTTAGAGAGTACCTGCTGGGTAAATAAAAAGGCATTGTAGTGGAGTAGCCCACGAAAGTTTCTGGAGCCAGCCTCTCTGTGTTCCACTCCTAAATGTGTCGTTTTTCAGCCATGAGACCTTGGGCAAGGTACTTAAGTTGGTGCATAAGTGTCCTCATTAGTAAAATGGAGATAATGACAGTAGCTATTTTATAAGATTATTATGAAGGTGAAATGAATTAATATTTGCAAAGCTCATAGAATAGTACCTTGAAGATAATAAATCCTAGTTATTGGTAGATAATGAGTCCCATCCAACCTCATGACTAACGCAAGGTCAGTGACATTAGCCTTCTACCTCCCCTATCCACTCCTCATGGGCAGCTGACATTTGTGATTTCCATTTCCCTTTAGCACCACTCATTCAGATTGCTTCCATCTGATTTTGCCTGACTAGATGTGGTCATTCATGCAATGGCTATATATTGAACAAATACCAGATATCAGCACTCTCTAGGTCCAGGAGCTGAAGTAATAGGGCAGGAAACTTCCCACCATCAACCCCCTCTCTGACTTTCCTGGTTCTGCACCTGTCCTATAAGACGTGGTAGCCAATGCCTAGTTATCTGTATGTTTCTGGCTTTGTGATACTATTGTGATTTTAGATAAACTGGTATAAGGCACGCTCCCGTTTATTTAGAAATGACCTCTTATTCCTAAATAATTTAACCACAGTTAAAAATCCACCAAAATAGCTTTCAGAGGCTCTTGCTCAAACAATCGGCAAGCTTTGGCTTATCTTCTGTTCTGAATGCTCTGGACTTAGGTACAATATCTACTTTATAAATGGAAACACTTTATAAGAATATGAGATCTGCCATAAAATAAACACCTGATATATTTCAAAATGAGTTATTAATGTAAAAGGACTAGAGGCACGCCTGGGTAGCTCAGTCATTTAAGCATCCATCTTCAGCTCAGGTCATGATGTTACAGTCCATGGATTCAAGCCTTGAATCTGGCTCTATGCTGACAGATCAGAGCCTAGAGCCTGCTTTGGATTCTGTGTCTCCCTATCTCTCTGCCCCTTCTCCACTCATGCTCTGCCTCCTTCTCTCTCAAAAATAAGTCAACATTATATATATAATATTAATAATATATAGGCCAGAGAAAGAAGCAGACTAACTTTGAAGACAGTATTGTAGTGACCAATGAGCCTGGCTGGCAAGAAATTTCTAAGCAAGGAATGGAACGTGGGTCCGGGAGTAATTAACTTTGAATCCAAATGCAACCAATATAAGATGCAGTGTTGTTTTTTATTTCATTAATTTTTTAAACCTGCCTATTATAATTACTATAAGACTATAGCCATTGACTATAAGATGCATCTCTTTTTCAGAGATGTAAAAATATGAAAAAATTATATTTTACAATTGATGAAATATGGTGATCATTCGCATTCTCCCTGAAACTCACACAGTAGATAGTTACATGATGCCTCTTAAGCTGTGAATTAGTGAGATGGGTTGTGGGTTCTGTGGGACTTTCTATGCTCTCATGATAACATGACTCCATCCACTCCTAATCAAGCAAGCAATCTGGAATGCAAGAGATTATAAGAATGAAGTTATTATAAAAACCACCTTGATTCATATTAATTTATTAAAAATCAATATCAAATTTCAGTTCTTTGAATATAGTTACTAATCTGAGAAAATTACTAACATTTTAGTAATACGTATCACCACCAATGATGACATATCAATGGGTAATTAATTACACCATGGAATAAAACTGATGTCCCAAGCTACTAAGATGGTATTATTGGAAGCCTTTTATAGTGGTCTTTGCCTTCAGGATTGACAGGAAAGTTGCTGCTCAAAAAGTCAATTTGATGGCTGGGAAGAGCAAAATAACCTACTTGATCTAAACCATATCACAGACCCTGACCCAGATTTTCAAAATTTCTAAGTAGGTGCCACATAACAATACTTAATCTCTGAATTTAAGTTCACCATTGTCATTATCATGAAAGGAACTGACTATGTCCACAGAAGTTCAGGAACTCACAAGAAGATCCTGATGGTTTGTCCAGCTAATGGTCATAAAGCATTGACTTTGTTGATTAAGTAATACCACTGTCAACGCCTTAGAGTTTAGATAAAAGAACAGAAATCACCCTTGCATGGAAAGTCAATATATCCTCTCTGCCGTCCAAAAATCACAAATCAATATTATCCATGCTGAGATGATTCACTAGAACATCTTCAAGAACTTCAAGATTCCCTTTCTGATGCCTGCCTGTGGGTTCTATGATCTGGGACAGATCTAGACTAAGCTGTAATTATTATCAATGTTGTAATTACTGATTTGGGTTCCTGGGTATCCTTTAGAGAACCCTCCCTAGTGAAAAACAGCAGTTTGGCTGGTCCACCTCAGCTACAGGCTTAAATTTTACTGTTCACTATGAGCACAAAGCCCTCCAAGGTCCTATATGGCATTCCATAATTTTGTGTCAATAGGAACCTCTCCAAGAGAGGGCAGTCACTTCACAAAGAAACAGGTAGTGGGGCAGGATGAGGGCATGATGTAACTTGTTGAGCCATGAATCCAGGGAGGACCCATGAAAATCCAAGTCCTGCAACCAAAAATCAATAAAAACATCTGTAAAGCAAAGGCATTTACTAAAGTCTTCAAGGTCACAGTTGTGTTAATTAAAGGAAAGCCCCAGGGAGTCGAGTGAATTTTAAAAAGAGCCTTTCAGTGCCCCCACATGATTGATGTCCCCTTGCTCTTCACCCTGGGTACTTGCTCTCTCCAACCCCAAATCTATACTCCTGCATGTGCCTTGTTTTAGAATGTACCCTCTGCCACTCAGCCATCCACTTCGCACCTTTCAGCTCCCAATCACCTTATACAACCTGTCCTTCAAGGACACTCAAGACTTCCTCCTCCGTACAGCTCCCTGGTTGCTGTTGTTCTGTCTTTGAAACTGTCATTGTGCTTTATCCATATAAAAACTATGATTTTTTTACTTTGCATAAGAGTAATTGATGTACTTCTTATTTTCTCCTTTAAACCAGAATCTTTCAGATTCATCTCTGTGTCTGAAATATCTGAGATACTCAACGCATATACACATATATACTTAACTAGTAAATGAAGCAATCGATTAACCACTCAATCAATGAAAATTAATGAACATGTCCTTTGATATGTATTTTCTCTGTGGCCATTGAGAGCGTCTATTTTACAGTTTCTTTTCCACCAGAACTTATATCCATAAAAATATTATGTTGCAGAAGCACCTGGGTGGCTCAGTTGGTTAAGCAATCGACTTTCAGTTTTGGCTCAGGTCACAATCTTATTGTCTCTTGAGTCCAAGGCCCACATCAAGTTCTGTGCTGACATCTCAGAGCCTGGAGCCTTCTTCAGATTCTGTGTGTGTGTGTGTGTCTCTCTCTCCCTCCCTGAATAAATAAGTAAACTTAAAAAATACATAATGTGGGCGCCTGGGTGGCTTAGTCAGTTGAGCGTCCGACTTCAGCTCAGGTCATGATCTCGTGGTTCGTGGGTTCGAGCCCCGCAATGGGCTCTGTGCTGACAGCTAGCTCAGAGCCTGGAGCCTGTTTCAGATTCTGTGTCTCCCTCTCTCTGTGACCCTCCCCTGATCATGCTGTCTCTTTCTCTCTCTCAGAAATAAATAAAAACATTTAAAAAAATACATAATGTTACAAAATGATAAACAGCTTAGAACATTATATAAATGATATAATTGAAGGCAGTACTATGAATAAACAGGAGAAACATAATCAAAACCAGAGTGATACTTATTTTTTAAGTTACTTTTATTAAGCCCTTTTCATATGCCAAACACTGAGCTAAACAGATTACATACATTGTTTTCTTTAAACGTTAAAACAGACCTCTGAGGTACATACTTGCATTCTCTTCATTCTGTGGATTAGGAAAACAGACTTGGAGAGAGTAAGTAATTTACCCAAGACCACCCAGACATTAAGAGGCAAAGCTGGATTTCATGTATGACTTCATTCATACTGCAGTAGGCTATAAAAACCAGCAAGATTTGGATAAATGTGATTAAATAATAAGAGGAAACAGTCTGAGCCCAGATCTATAAAGTTATAGAAAAGGGACGTGGCTGGTAAACTCAAGGATCAAGGGTTCCTGTCCACTGGGGGGCTAACCAGCAGGCATTTCTTTGGGAGTAAAAATGTATTGGTCTTCCAGTTTCTGGAGCAGAGCTCCTAAAACTCTTCAAACCTTTTCTTTTGTCATGTTAGTGAGGCAACTTTTGGACTAAACCTGACAGGGTTGGCAGCCACTGGAGCCTACCATGTGATTCAAGGGTTGGAACTTTCAGTCCTATCATTGACCTCCTGGATGGGAAAAGGGGCTGGAGATTGAGTTCACTCCCCAATGGCCAATGATTTAAAAAATCATTCCTATGTAATTAAGCCTCCTTAAAAAAACCAAAAGGACTATGGAGAGCTTCCAGGTTGGTAAACCAGAATGTTTCTGAGTGCCACAGTGCCATGTCCCAAAATCCATGAGGACAGAAACTCCTTCAGCTGGGGGTGCCTGGGTGGCTCAGTCAGTTAGGTGTCCAACTTTAGCTTAGGTCATGGTCTCATAGTTTGCAAGTTCGAGCCCTGCAACAGTCTCTGTGTGGAGAGCTCAGAGCCTAGAGCCTGTTTCAGATTCTGTGTTTCCCTCTTTCTACTCCTCCCCTGCTCACATTTTGTCTGTCTCTCAAAAATAAATAAACCTTAAAAAAAATAAAAACCAACAAAGAAATTCTTTCATCTGACTATTGATTCACACCCTTTAATGTCCCTTTTACTGAACTAGTTATCTAGTGAGTAAACTGGTTACTTGAGTTCTTTGAGCAGCTTTAGCAAATTAATCAAACCCAAGGAGGAGGTTGTGAGAACTTTTATTTATAGCCAGTTAGTTAGAAATATAGTTAACATTCTCTATTTGGTATTGGTGTCTAAAATAGAGTGCAGTCTTGTGGACTGAGCCTTTAGTAATAATTATTATTAACATATTTAAGTAATAATATACTAATATTACTAATATATTAATAATTATTATAGAATTAAAATATCTATAACATATCTATATATTTAATGGTTTATTAATATGTTCTTAATTATTATTATCCCTAATCTGATGCTATCTCAAGGTAGAGTCTCAGAATTGAATTGAATTATAGGACACCCTATAATTAGAAAATTTCTTGGTGGTATGAGGAAAGCCCACACACACTGTAAGTAGAGACCAGAATTTTAATGTGGAAAGGAATATCATGCATAAGAGTCAGCAGCATTAAATGACAGACTAAAAAGGCTGTATTAGATCCTAGTGGAAACCAACAAAAATAGCAGATTAGTTTATTGGAAGTCTATTGGAAGATAAGTCTAATAGTTATAGGCACAGTTGATGGGAAGCAAAGAGATTAGTTAGGCTAAAGATTTTTTAATTAAGAACTGCAGAGTCTTTCTCCTAAAATAAGAGAAGGTTCTAAACAGCAAAAATTTTATTTGAAATTAGATCTTTTTATGGTTACCTCCATATAGCCATTTTCTAACAACCTCCACTGATAGTTGGTAGTCATGGCTGTTAGCTTTCTCTTTTACATTGACCAAAGTCAATAGTGGCAGCAGACATGGTGGTCAGTATTCACATACAGAAGACCTGGCTTCAACTTTTCTGTCTGATGAGGATGGAGAACCTGTAAGAGTGTTGTGTGAGTTTGTATGTGCAGTGTGCATATGTATGTGATCAGAGAAACTCTGATCTCTTCTTGGAGAAACTCTCCAAGAAGCCCTGCAAACCCTTCATGAAACTAGCTCCCTTAGAAAACTCTAAGATTAACATCGGTCTAGAATCTCTGGTTCTGATACCCACAAATTATTTAAGGCATCTGCCCCTTTGTCCCCATCATTTGAAAGACTCTACTTACTTATCTCAGACTCTGTTTAAAGACACTGCTTTCAAACACAATGGGTTGTCCCTACCATTAACCTTTTAGTGGATATCTTAGATCCTGCTCTCAGTCCCTAGCTTACCTCTGTAACATTTTTAGGGCCACTCTGGACTATAAAGTAGTCGTTTGTTAAGTGATGAATTTCTAACTTTAAGAAGCTTCAGACTGTGAATAACACAGTCTACATTTAATCCAAATTGTTTGAAATGTGTAAGTTAATAGGAATTCAGTCAAGAAGAGCCAAGAAAATGTCAAAAAGTGCAAGAGCATCACCTCTGAAATCAGACTGACCTGGGTTTGAATTCCAGCTCTCCCACTTCCTATACAGACCTTGGGAAAATTGTCTAAACATTCAGAGCCTAAGTTTCCTCTGGATGAAAATGAGGATCATATAATACCTCAAAAGTAAGTTATGTAAGCATGATAACACAGACAGAACCTCCTGGTAGATAAGCAGGCACAAAATAGATGGATCAGTAAATGGGAGAGACGATGATAATTATCAGCATAGGTACATTTGCCACACATGTACTTTCTATAGACATGTTTAATATAGAATATATCACTTATAGTTCTGTACTAGTGCTTTACATATCTACATATCTATAGTGCCTAAGACATAATCTGACACAAAATATATGTTCAATAAATACTTGCTAAAGAAGACTGAATGGCTAAATATATTGGTTATTTGTCATACACATTATATTTTCTAGTTAAGAATGAACTCTAAGGCTCCTTTCAGATACTGACTCTATATTATGGTCCTAGTATTAGATTATAAAGATAGAAAATATTTCTATTTGTTTATGTATTTCTTCAAAACTATTTTGCATTATATTTATTGACTACTTTCTATGGTGTCAGATACTGTCTTAGTGTTTTGCATATATTAGCTCATTTAAATCCTATGAGGTTATTATCTACTTTTGCAGATGAGGAATCTGAGACAACGAGGTAAAGCACTCTGCTCAGGTTCACAGCTCACAAGAGGGAGACTCAGGACTCAAACCAGAAAGTTCAACTTTAGAGCCTGAATTTAAAATTATGATAGTATTTCTTCATGTTTTTATTGCTGTTTTGTTTGTTTGTTTTCTTTAACACAGAAACTATGAAGTTAGCCACGTATCTCAGCTTTTTGAAGCATCTATTAAAAATAAATGCATTTGGCAATATTATGCACTTAGCAATTATATAATTACACATGAATAGCTATTTGCCCTCTTTAGCACATAACGTGTTGTTAAGTTCACATTTGAGAAAGAAACATGCGGCCCATGCAGGCAGTGACAGGCCCCCATGAGGCATGGTTCTGAAGCATGGTGTACTTTCTGGATTTCATTCACTCTGGGCATCGGAAGTGTGGATTATCTCAGCTAACTCCAAGTGGATGGTGCCTCTCCATAATGATGCTTGGAAATACTCTTTTGGCTCTAGAGTTTATTAAGTTAACCAAAGGATGAATTGAAAACTAAATATGCTGAAGAATGAATAACACAGTTTAATCTTTTATAGAAGCAAAAATATATGCAGTAAAACCTTGGTATTTTCCAAATTAATTTTTAACTCTTTGAGCCTAACTGTGATGGTCCATGGCTTGTAGTAATTTGTAATTTTGTTAGAAGGATGTGTAGGAATAAACCTTTAACTAGTAAGAGAGTCTACCAATCACCCAAATCCACATTTTAGGACAGTCTTATTCTCTTCTTATCCTTAATTATATAACTCCCATGTTTCTCTTTGAGAAAAAATAAATAATAATAATGGCTTGGGGGAGGCGAAATGCAGGAAAGAGAACAGAAAGCTATTGGGAAAATAATTGTCCTTTTTCAGAAAGGAGATTGGGAAATAATCTGTCCTTTGTCCCTTCCTCTAGTGGGAAGGGTTGGTGGGACAGCAATTATAGGCTAAAATGTTACCTGCTAATTTGGAGACATTGGCTGACTAGTGTCTGGAGAATTGACACCATCTAGCAGAGTACAAAATATACAGCTCCCCTGGAGCTATAAATGCAGCAAGGTTCTGATGTTAACTACTGCACCTCTTTCTGCTGATTGCTGACGTGCCTTTATTAGCTGAGGGAATCGGTCATCTTTGCCTTGGTTCTGAGCCGGGGCTGCCTCTCCAGTATCTTCCTCCTTCTCTCTGTCTCTGTGCTGGTCTGTTTCCCAGACACATATATTACAGATAATTTCATGTATACATTCAAAGGATATGTAGACAGAGTTATATTTCACTGCCATGTCTGCATTGCACTGGCTACTTGCTATCCCACAGACAGTGCAATCTAGAGAATTGAGCAGTTATGACCTTTTCTCCTCTAGTTGTGCTGAAATTTCCATCATAGCTGTCCATGACTAAACACTTCTTTTTCTGCTGCTGAGATCGTGGGAGCAAACACTTGCATAGATAACCTTGACATCATGTAGGAAGAGAACCTGTTCCCTTCTTTGTGCCAGCAGGGGAGTCTCTCCTCTACAGCTCTTCCTTACCCAGATTTTTGCTCTACAGTAATTTCCTGTGCCTCACTGTGTCTCTCCCCCTTTCTCTCAGAAGCAGAGTTTGTATTTAAAATGGTCTAATACCTGACCTCTGGGGTTTGTGTGGTTAACCATTTCATGACCACTAATGTATTTATTACAAGGACTCAGTCTCCTAGCCAGTTAATATGAGCTCCATTAATCTATCTAATCAATGACCATTAACTTTGTTTGTTGAGTCTGAAAAGGTAATAGATTATCCTTATATTGATCATTTGTTTAGAAATCTAAAAGTGCTTTCTAGATGCATAGTCTGTTAACAATGCTGTGTGTGTGTGTGTGTGTGTGTGTGTGTGTGTATACATTTTTATTTATATATTTGAGAATATTCAGTTGCAAACCCAATTGTCATCATCATTCTACCTGTTATTTGCTGCTTGCTTATGGACCTCATCCACTGGACTCACTTGAGTTCTGATGAATATCTCATAATCTCAGCATCTGGTGAGACTTAATTTTTAGTAGTTTTAGTTTTACAGTCACTAATCCAATACATAATTTATGTGGGGTATGTTAAATATGTTAATTAGTAAAAAATTGTATTCTTTTTAAGTTAAATGTATTTATTTTAACAATCTATAATTAACAATCTATATATTTATTTTAACATATCTATAATTTAATGTTATTTTATGTATATAACTTTCTTTGAAATAAGGGAAAAGTAGATAAAATCTTACAACATAATAATTTATATTTTGAATGTTAATTATTGGCAACATTCATTTAAACTTTCTCATGAACAAATAGACCTGACATGTAAACTATCCTGGTATTTAGCAGCTAGAAATATATTCTAGTACTCACTCAACCTATTATTACATTTTTCTGGAAGCAAGTTAATTTTTCCCCTTTTTTATTAAAAGCCATTATTGGAATTAGAAGAATAAATAATTACAAATTAAATTGTCATTGATATTAATTACATCTTTTCCATCCTGGGCCTAGCGTTTGTCAACATTGTCCCTGTACCTCTCACATCGAACACTCTCTGTGCCGTCTTTACTTCTTTTACCCAGGGTGAACTTGTGAAACTTTCCTCCTGTGTCTTGTGTTTCAGTGAAATGCTCATATCTCTTCCTTGACACATTTCGGCAATCACAAGTAAGGCCCTTAACCATTGGTCTTCCTATTTTCTAATCACCAAATTAAGAGCCAGCGGGGTAGACGCCAAAGCGAGGAATGGAAGGTGATCTTTCTCAAGAAACTCTTGTTTTATTTAGCATCAGCCATGACAAGAGCCCTTTACCTTGTCAGTGCAAATGATAAATGTTACTCCTGCCATTTACCCACTTTAATTAACAGATGTGCTGCTTCCCTATAATGTCCTGAATGTAGAACATTACAAAACAGCAAATAAACATAATTAAGCAAGACAGAAGTCATATTCATTATTTGTATTTTAAATCCTCTTATTAAATATACTTGACATTTAACGTAAAGCAGAACCCCCCTGTCTTTCAATAAGTGTTTATAAATGAGAGTTTATAACACACTAGACACTCATTAAAAAGTTAATGTTAGAAACTCTCCCCTATACCATTTAAAATAAGTCACCATTGATGTGTTGTTTAGTTTATTTATTTATTTTGAGAGAGAGAGAAAGAGAGAGAGAGAGAGAGAACATGAGCAGGAGAGGTGCAAAGAGAGAGGGAGAGAGAATCTCAAGCAGGAGATCATGACCTGAGCTGAAATCAAGAGTTGGATGCTTAAATGGCTGAGCCACCTAGGTGCCCCAACATTGATTTTAATAAATGTTTTTTGCTGCTAGTATTTTTCTAAGATAGTCTAGTGGTAGACAATTGAGATACTCATTTTGATAGTTCAGGATAAATTTCTTTCAGTTATAAATCTAATATTTTTAACTAAATAAGCTCCATGGTTAGGATAAAGCCATCTTTAATGGGGAGAGCAAGGAAGGGAGAGATGGGACAGAGGCAAGATTCAGTTGAAATGTATTACTGCCTTCTTTATTTCCCTTTGCATTTGACTCCATAACTTAAAGCTGTGAAATAGACTTTAAATACATAAAATCATTGATGATTTTTGCAGGATTAAGTAGATTTTAATTGTACTTGGTTATGAAATTTTGCATTTCTACTAGATACTCCCTGAACAAACAATCTATATTGTACAGTATAGAGAAAAAATAATCTAGTTAAAGGGCCAAATTTGAGAGACCTGGAGCTTGGTCTTTATTCTGTTGTAGATAAATAACTTTAGTCAAGATATTCACCCTTTCTGAATCTCAGTTACTACTACATGGAAATCATACTATATCTCCTTTTAGATTCACTCTCCCCTACATGACTATTTCATTTTTCTCCATTTTGGACTCCTAAGAACTCCTTCCTTACCCTCATCTCAGCTAATGAGCTTACTGTCCATTTTCCTTTGTGTAATCAAAAGAGAATTTCCACAAGCTCCTACCTATCTACCTATCCGTCTACCTATCTGCATCTGTGACTTCTCTCCTAGAGCTGTAGATGGACTCCCCATGTCTTCTTTATTTTACTGAAGGAGACTTTGATTTAGTAATTCTCTCTCTTCTGCATTTTCAACATTTTCCTCTCTGTTGGATCGGTCTTCAAAGAAAAAATCATTCTGTTATTTATCCAATCTTATAACAATAAACAAACTTTCCAACAAAGCACATGGAAAAAGTTCTCTCTACATGTCCAGTTTTTCTTCTTCCATTCTCTCTGGAGTCTACTCTGTCAGGTCCCCTCTACAGTGCTACCCAAAATTACTTCGTATTCCCAGTGCCACAGATAACCTCCATCATCACTTCTCAGTTGTCATTTTATTTTCCAGTCAGAATTTGATATAGTTGATTACTTTTTCTCCGAGGACTACTTGTGTCCTTTGGCTTATATGACCCACATTTGCATGATTTTTCTATCTTTTTGGTTGACAGTTGTCATTCATTTCTGGGGGTTTGCCCTCATTTCCAAAACCTTTAATTTGGAATGCCCCCAGGCTTAGTCCTCTCATTTATATCCATGACTGACCCCTTGTTGGTCTCATCCAGTCTCCTGACTTTAAATTCCATGTCTATTCTAATGAGTCTCATTGTTGTCTCAAGTTGGAGCACTGACACTCTTCTAGGAGGTCCAGATCCATATTCAGCTTCCCATTGGAGTTCTGTCCTTGATTGTTCAATATGATCTCAAATATAACATCTCCAAAACTGAGCTCTTAATCTTCCATTCCCTACTACCAACAACTCTTACATTCATTCTCACCTCAGTGGCAATTCCATTTTTTTAAGTTGCTCAGGCCAAAAAATCTGGTGTCATCCTTGACTTCTCTTTCTCATACTTCACACCTAGTCCATATGGCTTCGGTTAGCCATACTTTCAATCTATACCCAGACCTTGATCATTTCTTAGCATCTTCATCTTTCCCTCTTAATCTACATTACTATCATTACCTGAATAATGATAATGATATCAGCTGACTCCTATTGTGTCTTTGGTGATGTTCTCCACTCTTAGTCTGTGTTCAACAAGTTAGATCATGTCACTCTTCTGCTTCAAACCCTTCCTATCCCATTCAGAGAAAAAGCTATATCCTTCCTATTGACTTCTAAATCTTCTATGTGACCTCTCCCACTTTTTTTCTAGCTACTCTTCTTCTCTCTCTACTGTAGTCTTCCTGGCCTCCTTCTGTTCACACCAGGCATATCTACACCTCAGGTCTTTGTTGGTACCAGCAAGGAGAGTTAACCATATGATTGTAGAGTACAACAGAGAATAGAGCCTCTCTCAGTTTCATCTCATGACACCTCAGAGAAGAGTTTAAAGGCAACTGGAGCTACATTTATTAAAAAGATCTATTATTCTACATATATTAACTCTTATTAGTCTGACTTCCCAGAAGACCCTGTTCTCTAACTGTGCTTGATACAACTGAATTAGGAATGTTAAGGAAATACCACATGTATATGTTAATAGTGTTGCATGTGTACAGTATCCCCATTCACTGAATACCAACTTGATTCCCATAGAATCAGAGTTCCATAGAGAACATGGAAAAAACTAGACAAAGACACATTCTTTTCCTAAATGAGTTTTAGCCTTAAATCCTAAGTACAGTGGGTAGGATATACGAAAATCTTCGAGTTCCTATTGATTCTTTAACTTAAAAACTAGAGCAAAGGCAGTTTGAGCATTTTTTCTGGCCATGCTTTTTGGTCTTTGTTCTTGATTTTTCCTTAGCACAAGTCAGAGTTCTCCCTCCCTGAGTGTGAAAGGGAACATGGGTATAATTTGTTCATGCCAATCTGATCCCAGAGAATCGTGTTTTTTCAATAGCATTGGTGGCTATAAGTAGGGCAGATTTTTATGATTAATAGCAACATAATTCTTACAAGGAAGTAAATAAATGCTTCACTTATTTTATCTCATAAGGTCACACTTTATTGACTATTCTCTGTTTGGAATAAAACTTCAGCACAAGATATACCTTCAAAGATCCTTTGAAAGTATCTAACAGTTTCCCCTACATGGGACCCTACATACACATTGGTATGAAATGATACTACCTCCCTGTGCATAGCCAGACATTTACCGAAATGAACTTAGACTCTTTCCCAGGATTTGAAATTGAGTCTTAGAGATGTTCCTCTCTCTGTGTTAGTGATTAAACTCAAAGATGACGTAAGGCTGGTATGAGAACAGAAGCTGGAGCTGCTGTGTCTGGCATGCATGTGGAGAATGTGGGTCTGTAGAGAGAAACTGACACAGGAGAGAAACAAGAGACCGTATGGCCAGGGACAGAGACAAAGTGGCAGAGACAATAACTGAGAACTCCCTGTATTCTAGACCCTTTCAAGGTCAGGCTCCACATCTTTCCCTGGAATCTTAGAGACGATTTCTATCCTGACATTAAAATTCCCATTTTAGCTTAAGCAGTTAGAATGAATGTCTATTTTCAACAAAACGATTCTTGAAAGAGATACTATCATGACGAACACTTTCAAGAAGGCAAAAAGTTGCCTCTCTAGCAGCTATGACACAATTCTGGGGCCTTCCATGCTAATCATAGCCACACCCTCTTGTCAGTATTGTGTTGCTAGAATTTCAGTGGAGAAGATGACCATGTCTAGAAGGACTTACTTCCTATGATAGTCAACCCCACAGAAGCCACATGTAGGGCCCAGACCAATGGACTTCATTACAGCTGTCACAGTACTTGTCAAAACTTACAAGGTGGACCAAAATCTTTGTAGCATTTTTTTTCCATTAATGGTTAGGGTGAATATCTTAAAGACAGATGAATCCGGGGGTGCCTGGGCAGCTCAGTCAGTTAAGCAACTGACTCGATTTTGGCTCAGGATATGATCTCACACTTGTAAGATTAATCTCTGCATAGGGCTTCACACTAACAGTGTAAAGCCTGCTTAGGACATTCTCTCCCTCTCTCTCTCTCTCTCTCTCTGCCCCTCCCTTGCTTGCTCATGAATTCATGCACAGTCTCTCAAAATAAATAAGTAAACTTTAAAAAAAGATAATTGAATCTGATTTTTTCAAAGGGTGGAGAAAATTTTTCTTTCATTTCAGTTCAAATGAAAAAGAAAAAACAACCAAAAACCTCCACAACTGCTAGTTCTCATTTTAGGGGGAAACGGAGAGAGAATGAAGTTATACAAATTACATTTTCGAACTAAAATGGAAAATTATCTTACCTTTTTTAATACCAATATGAATAGTGCACCTTCACTTGTGCACCAAAGACAAGAAGAAAGGTGCAAGCAGTCATTATTTTTAGGTAGTTTAAACATTGGCTTCTTAATGAAGCCATCCCTGACCCTTCCATCTCAGGCAGAGTGATATGTCCTTCTGGGTTCATTGGCCTTTTGGGCATATCCATGTCATTGTTACATGTCAAGATAATGATTAGTTTGCTTGTCTTTCTTTCCCTAGCTGACCAGTGAGCATCCTGAGTAGAAAGTAAGGCCATTAAACAAGAGAGATAATAGAGTAGGCTTATTGGAGCAGGGGTGGGGAGAAGGACGGGGAATGCTTGGGGTTCATTTTAGGTTGAAGCTGAGGTACCTTTGAGACTTGCATGTGAAAATGTTCAGTTGATTATATGTATCATGAGAACATGATAATGCTCTAGTTTATAGTTAGGGATCTGGAAATAATCAGAGTGTGGTAGTTTAAACTATAGGAATCAATGACGCTGTCCTAGGAGAACACACGAAGTAGAGAGAGGTAAAGCCAAAGGCAGAACCCTAGTGAATACATTCAAAGGCAGACTATATACTACAAGATGGTATTGTTAAACCATGGCAGAGTAAATACAGACTCTATCCAAAGGGAGGCAGCATTCCATACTGTTAAAGACAGGGACTCTGGAACCAGTTAGTCTGGCTGAATCCCAGCCATACCTTTAAATAGCTGTGCAACTTCAGAATTACATAAGTTAATACCTAAAATAATGCCTGGATATAGTAAGCTCTGTATAAGTGCTTATAACATAAATTTTTAAATAAGGAAGAGAAAGAATTCTTAAGTAACCCCAAGGTGGCTTGAATTTTTTCTATAGATTACTTAAATATGTATAAACATCAAGTATATATATTATCTATACTTAAGAACTAATATAACCATGAAACCAAAACAGGTTTATAAATGAAATATAAATTCAAACTCACACTATTAGTTTCATGCAATAGCTTAGTTTGTCAAGCTAAATAACCATTCTCAGCATGAATTATGCTGCTGACTACATGATGTTTTGCATTTGGTATCCTTCAATTTCCATGTCCCATGTAATCACTCAATCCTACTGCCACTTTCTCATTTTGGTGCAATGCCCCCAAGACAATATTTAACCTTATAACATGTTTTTTTTTTCTCCTCAGTTCAAAAACAATTAAAGCAATACCATTTGGTGTCAAGGTATATTTATGTATACCAATCACACCCTGATTACTCCCAGATGTCTCTCTCTAATATATGCATCTTATATACTCAAGATATCCATAAAGGTAAAAGGCACCAAAATCTCATGGTACTACTTGGTTAGAGGGTAGTCATCCAGGTGATTTAAAATGTGTTTACATCATTATTTAAGATAATCATAAAAATGAAAGTTTAATATTCTAATGAAGAACTCATGGATCTTAGTAATATATCTTCTGACACCAATGTAAGAAGGAGTGTTGTGTTGGAAATGTTTAAGAAAGAAAAGCCTAAAATTCATTCATTTATTGAGGGCAAGGATCTAGGAAAGAAGGGGAAATTAGGGATAAAGTGAGGGAATAATTAAGAGAGTAAGATCTTTGAAGAGACAGGAGACTTTAGAATCAAAAGCAAAAGCGGAAAGATTCAGGTAGAACAGGAGAAAGTAAATCCAATGCAGGTTTGTAAATTTAGAGATAGTGCTACATATCTTTCTCCACCTTCCTCCCCATTTCAAGTTTGGCCACTTGCTGTGTAAATGGACACAACTGAAAAAATGTGTTTTGACAGCATCTGGTTAGGTTTTCATTCTACAGTATGTCTCACAAGCACTGAAAATATATGTGTGGGTTAAACCCTGTGAAAAGAACTTCAAGATTAGTAGACATGTTGATCAGATGCATATGAGAAGCAGACTTGAGTGTTGATATCCATAGAATTTGGGAACTAAGATTGGTATTTTCAGTAGTTTCTGCTAATTGCTAATGACAGGTATGTGTATTAGAGCATCCTAGGAAGACAGCTGGCACAGATCCAGGCTGGATTAAAATTCTAAGCAAGGGAAGCAAATTATTTTTCTCCTCGTATACAAAAGGTTCTAGAAATTAGTCATTTTAGTTTAGAATGAAATCTGATGGCCACAGGGCAGGCCTGGGCAGCTAACTAACATAGTTTTAGCTGCTGTGTAGGTGGAATAAAAAACTTCCTGAAACCCTTGTTTACACCAAAGACGGGTGCCAAACAGGTGTCCCAGACTCCCAGCGGTAGTGAATCATAAACATTCATGAGGCATTTCTGTGTCAGTGTTTTCAACTATCAAATTAAAGTGGTAATGAATCCAGAGACTGAAAGGCTGCTTAGGATTTCCAGAATTCAAAAAGCAGATGATCTCTGGTCAAGATTAAACTATCTGGGTCCAGAACACCCTCTGTTGTGTGAGGATGACTAAGGGGAGTGTATATGTGTCAGTTGGGTCCTTTCTTGATGTGAGAGGATGATGATGTTGACTTCCACATTCAACAAAGGAAATAAGCTCACATATTTGCCAAAGAGTGATACCTTACAAGTAGAATTTCTTATAAAGCACAGTGGTTGGTTTGTATCCCAGCTCTGTACTTATGTATCACATCACAAGTTGCCATGTGATTTGGTCAGAGTTCATGAGGGAAATAGAAAGCATTCTATGTTACTTGAGAAAGAGATTTAATTCAGGGAGTTAAGTGTTTGTAGTATCACTGAGGGACTGGAAGAATAGGAATGAAAAGGCTGTTGCTAGATTGAAGTCAAGAATATACCACCATACTTGGAGTCTAAAAATAAGGGGGAAAGGTTTATAAAGCAGTTGCTGTATCCTTCACCACGCAGAACTGCCTCTCAACACCCAATTCTGGATGATCTGGTTGACAGCCAAAAGACAGAAGAAAGATGGCCTCTTTCTTACTTCAGCCTCCCAAATGCAGCAGAAAATCATCTAACAGTGGGAACTTAATTTTCATTATGAACCAGAGTGAAAGGGAGTCTAGAAAATGTGGTGTTTAGCTTTCCAGCCCCTCTAGTAAGAAAATCCCACAGAAAAAAATGTAGGAATTGATGCCAAGGGCCGATTGACCATACCTAGTACATCATAATAAAAACAGCCAACCTTTTGGTGGGAATGTAAACTGGTACAGCCCCTCTGGAAAACAGTGTGGAGATTCCTCAGGAAACTAACAATAGAACTCCCCTATGACCCAGCAATAGCACTGCTAGGAATTTACCCAAGGGATACAGAAATGCTGAGGCATAGGAGCACATGTACCCCAATGTTCATAGCAGCACTCTCCACAATAGCTAAAACATGGAAAGAGCCGAAGTGTCCGTCAACGGATGAATGGATCAAGAAGATGTGGTTTATCTATACCATGGAATACTACATGGCAATGAGAAACAATGAAATCTGGCCATGTGTAGCCACATGGATGGACCTTGAGGGTGTTATGCTGAGCGAAATAAGTCAGGCAGAGAAGGACAAATATCATATGTTTGCATGTATAGGAGGATTAGGAGGAACTTGACGGAGGAACAAGGGGGAGAAGAAGGGCGGAAATGGTGGGGGAGAGGGAGAGAGGCAAACCATGAGAGACTCTTGAATGCTGACAAAAACTGAGGACTGATGAATGTGGGAGGGAGGGGGGATGGGCATGGAGGAGGGCACTTTGGGGATGAGCACTGAGTGTTATGTGGAAACTAATTTGACAATAAACTATTTGTAAAAAAATAAATAAATAAATAAATAAATAAATAAAACATTAAAAATTTTTAAAAAAAAACAGCCAACCTTTATTGAACATTATTTTCTAGGTTCTCTACCTATTTTCACTCATGTAATCCTCATAGCAAGTCTTTGAGGTAGTGCTGTTTTTATCCCTGATTTCCAGATGACGATACTGTTGATACTAAGCTAGCCTGCTCAAGGTCAAGAACCTAATAAGTGAAATATCCAGGATTCAAACCAAGCAATCTAGTTTCAAAACACCTACCCACTCCATGAAATTGCCATTTATATAATAGCTGATTTTTGCCCTTCATATAACATCTAACACTTTTCTATTATTTTATAAATTTAAAAGCACAAAATAATTTTTTTTAAAAAAAGTCTCCCATGCAGATGAGAAGTCTTCACAGGAAACAAAGATACTGTCAGAAAGCTCTGGGATGAGCATAGAGTTAGAACAGAAGGATTTAATCAGATGATCTTATGAGACTGCATCATTAATCTAACATAGCTTGGAAACTTCGTCTTTACTGGATAGGTGAACCTACTATGAGATCATAAATGGGTGTGGGTTGGCCAGGCAGGGAATGTTGCAGAAGCACTAACAACAAATTTTTATTATGGAGGGCCACTTCTTATATACACTTTCTAAATCACGGTCCTTCTCTTCCTAGGGCTTCAGACTGTCAGGCAACAATACAATCAACTAGGTTACATTTTGAAATAGAGATGTGAGGTTTATTGATCGAAAATGTATGTAAAATGGATTGATCTCCATTATAAAAGGACAAAAATACTATGACCTAAGCAAAGAAGTACCCTGAAGATCAGCTCCTGGGTATGAGAGTAAAACATTTAAAACAAAAATGCAAAGGCTCTTTAATTGACAACCCAGTACCACTCCTACATATGTGTATTTTTTTGTTGTTGTTTTAATATTTTATTTATTTGTGAGAGAGAGATACAGACAGCATGAGCAGGGGAGGGTTAGAGAGAGGGGGAGACACATAATCTGAAGCAGGCTCCAGGTTCTGAGCTAGTGGTTAGCACAGAGCCTGACGCGGGGCTCGAACCCACAAACTGTGAGTTCATGACCTGAGCTGAGGTCTGTCACTTAACTGACTGAGCCACCCAGTCACCCCTAGGTATGTATATTTTCAAAGTTTTCTACCACTTTCTCCACCACACCAATCATTCCTGCTTGGTCTTCCAATCACATATACATTTATTCTCTCATTTTCTGTTACCCCACCCCCCCACCTTCTCTTCCTCTTCCTTCCTCTCTTTCTCTGTCACACATGCACACATGCATACACATTCACTACTGGGGCAACAGGTATGAGGTAATAATTGATTTGAGTAAAAGAGTAGGAGTTAGGTGGAGAAGCTTGGTAATGAGGAATCCCAAGCAGGAGGAAGAACATGAGGAAAAAAAAAAAAAAAAGTACAGGAGTGCCTGTGTGGCTTAGTTGGTTAAGTGTCTTACTTTGGCTCAAGTCATGATCTCCTGGTTGGTGAGTTCAAGCTCCATGTTGGGCTCTATGCTGGTGTGAAAGCTTAGAGTCTAGAGCCTGCTTTTGATTCTGTGTCTTCCTCTCTCTCTGCCCTTCCCTTATTCTCTCTCTATCTCTCAGAAAATAAATATTTAAAAATTTTTGTTTAAAGTACCAGAATCCTGAAGTATCACAACATCTTCATGGTACAGCATAGGATTAAAGACAGGAGAGGAAGACCAAGGGAAATGACGTGGAGGAAGGAGGAGGTCCATTTAATAAAGAACATTGTCATGTAAAGCAGTATCAATATTACAAAGGCAACAGGAACCCAATGAAGAGCTTTATGCAGGGAATTATTATTTCTATAATTTAGGCCAGAGGGAGAGACAAAAGGGGAGAAAGACCTGGTATGAAATAGGATAGTTAAGTTCGAGAGGCAGTGGAATGGAGGGACATTGCTGAAGTTGAACTGACAGAATTTGGGGCCTGTCTGAGGCAGCAGTTATGAAAAGAGAAGACACAAGAGTAGTAGAGGTTTCTTGGTTGGAAGATCATGGATGGTCGTCCTGTCAACAGTGATGGATAAAAACACACCCTCCTCTGAGTCAGTCAAGCTTGTTTTTAAAACATAAACTGTGGAACTGCACATAAGCCCTACTAGGATCTGGCCAAAGCAGGAAGATTGTTTTGACCTTGATTGGACAGATGCATTTATATTTAGTCACTATTAATGCAGCCAGAAATAGAATTATTGACACACATTAAGTACCCAGTCACATAAACTCACAAAGTCACATTTTATTTGTGTTGATGTCTTACCTTTGTCAATAGATTACATGGTACTTTAAGGCAGAGATGGAGACTTCATTTATTTAATTTTGGGGTATCCAATGGCATACAAATATGTGAAATTTAATGAAATTTCATGATAGAGTGGTAGACTAGGACCAGAGAATAAAGGGACTTGAATCTCTAATACAGAAAAATTCTAATTTTACTGTAAAAATGGCAATAGACAATTTTTTATCAAGATGAAAGATAATTGGAAATACTATAAATATGATATGTGCCCAGTAAATATTATTGATTTACTCATTTTAAGATGAACACCCAGAAATAAAAGTACATAATGTTAAATGTAGCAAGACCCCAGCATTGAGCTAGTTTAATCCCTTCAAATGAGGAATGAAGGGCCAGAGAAAGATAGGGACTTGTATAAAGAAGTCAGCTGGTGTTGAACTGTGATCAGAGTCAAGGCCATCAGACTCTTCCACTAATGCAAATGATGGGAATCTGACTTTGAAAGTGAAGCTCTTCCCCTGAAAAGGACATTTTTTTCTAGTTTGTATAACCTATTAGCTTATTCAAAAAAATGTTTGTCAGGTTTCTATTGTTCTAGGTATTGTCTGGCCCTGGGATACAGAAATTAAAAGGTTCATAACCCCTATCCTCAAGAAATTCCCCGTCTTTTGAGTGAGCATCCAAAGCTCAGTGGGAGTCCAGAGGAAAGAGCAACAGCACGTCAACCTGGAGTGTCAGGGAGATATTTCCCAGGGAAGGTGGGGGGTAAGCTGAAATGTACACGGTAAATAAAAATTTGTCTGATAGACAGATTAATCGAGGGAGGACTTCATACAAGAACATCATTGAGGAATACCCAGGTACCCAAGAGTGTGATTAGTTCTGGGAACCACTAGGGGCCTCAAATTTGAGGCTGAGACTGATAAGGGGTGAGGATGAACAGGTTTTAAAGGGGACAGATCATGATACACTGTCAAGTTTGAATCTTAAGCTCTGAGACTTATCTCCAAATTTTTTCTATCAACAAATAACCTTGGGGCACTCTCCTTTTGCATGTTTGTTTATTGTACACATACACTGTGTTGAATCTACAATTACTAGCTGTGTGACGTAGGGCAAATACTTTATCTGTAAAATAAAATAATGACAATGAGAATAATAATAATCATAGTGACTATCTGATGGGATTATTGTGAAAATCAGATGCGTTAATATATGAAAAAATGTTTAGAAAAAAGTGTTACATAAAAAGTGACCAATAATAGTTATTACTATTGTGATTTTACTAATTTAATAATTAGTTGCTACAGACTAAGTGTTTGTGTCCCCCCAAATTCATATATTAAAGCCTATCCCCCTTATAATGGTATTTGAGGTTAAGGCCTTTGGGAGGTGATTAAGTCATGAGATGGAGCCCCCATCAATGGGATTAATGCCCTCATTAAAAAGACACCAGAAAGCTCCCTCATCCCTTCCATCCTTAAGGATGCAGCAGAAAAAAACAGTTATCTAAGAACCAGAATCTGAATCTGCCAGCACCTTCTTCTTGGACTTCCAGCCTCCAGAAGTATGTGGAATAAATCTCTGGTGTTACAAGCCAGTCTATGGTCTTCTATTATAGTTGCCACAACAGACTAAGACATCACGCCCTCACTATATCACAGCATAGTTAACCAAAACTTTCCATGGGCACTATTAATAATAGACCAAAATCTACTGAATCTTCTCATTTGGAAGACTTTTGAACAGAATAAAAACTCAGCCCGTATGTTTTTTAGTGTGCAGAGAGTTAACACACTAATCATTTTGGGCAGCAACAACACACAGCAATGAAAAAATTTCCAAGTTCTTATTTTTTGAATGATCCCTCCACGACACGAGTTTTTTTAAAAGCAATTACTTTCTACCTCATCACTAAAATATCATCTTTACTTTGTAACACGAGGGACAGGGAAAGTATATTTATTTTTATCATTTTATCATTTTTATAAAATGTTCATTGAAGTATAGTATACAGAGAGGAAAGTATACAAATAAGAAGTGTACAACTTGTGTTTTTAAATAGTAAATACACCCAGGTAATCACTACTCAGATCAAGAAATAAGACAGTACCTCATTTTGCCCTTCCCAGTTATTACCCTCTGCTTCTCTCCCAGAGGTAACCGCTATCCTAACTTCTAACACCTTTGATTAGTTTTCACCTAGTTTGAACTTTCTTAATTAAATCATACAATATAGATTCTTTTTTATCTAGATTCTTACACTCAGCTGGCTTATTTGTGAGGTCCATATGTTGTTGGGTATAGCTGCAGATCATTCCATTTATTGCTATATAGTATCTCATTGTGTGAAATTAATTCATTTATATATTTTAATATTAATGTATCTTTAGGTTATTTCTGGTACTTGACTATAATTGATAACACATCTGTGAATATTTTTGTACATCTTCTTTCAAGCAAAGGTATATATTTAGAGATGAAACTGCTAGAGTATAGAGTATGATTATTAGTTTTAAGAGATATTGGTGAACAGTTTTCCAAAGTGAAAGTGAATTTACAGACACATATGAGATCTTCCTCCTATCCTTCTTCTTTATCTTGACCATTCACATGTGGGGGTGTGACATACACACACACATACACACACACTCACACACACAGACAAAGAGGGAGGGAGGGAGAGTGTCTATAGAATTGATGTTTTCTTTTGTATTTGCAAATAATCTACAAAACTAAGTTAGTTTGAGGCATTCACCAATTCTATTAATTTACCATAGCTAACAGAAATTTAACTCAATCTGATTATCTTGATCATTGAAAGTATCCATATCTACTTAAATTGATCTCCATTATTTGCTTCTGTTTTATTTTACAGCCTTAATACTCAATACCAAATTGAAAAAAACACCATTTTTAATAAAATCACAATCTGCTTTCTTCAACTGGATATAAAATTTTAGCATTTCATAAATTTCTTTGGCTGTAGTGTTTAAGAGTGGGCATTCTTTACAAAATGATATTCATTTAAAAAAGAATAATAGCCAATGAGAAAAATTGTCAACCCAGCTTTCTTTTCTTTCCTTTTTGATGTACTAAGCTGCATTTTATTTTGGTGTTTTGTTTTCTGTTTTGTACTTTTCTCTCTGTTTTCCATTTCTCTATTTCTTGGTCCTGCCTTCATGTGGATTACTTCAACATTTTTAGAATTCTATTTTGATTTAGCCGTAGCATTTTTGAATGTCTTGCTTTACATAGCTTTTTATTGTTTTCCCTGTGTATTACATTTTGTATATAATGTGTGTGTATATATATATGTGTGTGTGTGTGTATAGTTATAGATATATACTCAAAGTCAAAAAAAGTTTCCTTTCACCTAACAGAGTAGTGTCAGAGGAAGCTTACTGAAACACAAGATTTAAATTAGATAATATACAGAGTCTTAAAATACTCCAAATGTCCAGGTTTCAATCAAAAAGTGTCAACAGCTTACAAATTTAAGTATACAAACTTTATCTCCCTTTATGTCCCTTTACCCTTCCCATTTATAATTGTAACTACTGCCCCACATACATTGAGAACCACAACATTGTTATAATTTTTATTCAAACATAAAATATAATTTAGAAAACTCAGGAGGAGTTACTTTTGCTCGTTACACATTCAGGATCTTTTGTTTATCATTACCTCCTGTTTAGAGAACTTTTTCTAAAAGTTTATTCATCTAAGCTGTCTTTTGGACTTTTGCAGCCCCGCCCCCTTTCTCTACTGGCCTCAGCTACCATGAATGTTAGATCTTTTGTAATAGCCTCACATGTCCTTGAGACTCTGTTCATTATTTTTTTCAGTGTATTTTTTTTATTAAACATTTAACTTTTTTTTTATTTTAGAGAGAGAGTTTACGAGCAGGGAAGAGAGGCAGAGGGAGAAAGAGAGAATCATACGTAGGCTTCATGATCAGCATGGTGCAACAACTCTGGATCAGCTAAAATCGAGCCAGCCACTCAATTGACTGAGCCACCTAGGTGCCCCCATTTTTTTCAGTCTATTTTATCTCTGTTGTTCAGATTTGATAGTTCCTATTGTTTTCATTATTGTTTTTTTAACTGCTTTCTCAGTGTATGATTGACATACAAAAATTGTATGTAGTTAATGTATACGACTCAATGTGAATTCCTATTGTTTTATCTTCAAGTTCACTTTGAAGTTTATCTTCAAGTTAGCTGTCACTCCATTCTGCTGTTGAGCTCATCCGAGTGTTTTATTTAAGTCATTATGTTTTCTAACTCTGAAACTTCCATTCAGTTTTGCCATCTATCATCAGTTTTTTTGCTGAGACTTTTGATTTTTCATCTTTTTTAAGCATGTTTGTAATTGCTCAATAAAACAGTGAAGTTCAGTGAAGCTCAGTGGTTGCTTTAAATCCTGGTCAGAAGATTCCAGCATCTGTATCATTTCAGTGTTAACGTCTGTTGTCTTTTCTCATTTGTTGGAGATTTTCCTGGTTCTTGATAAGACCAATGATTTTTTATGGAAACCAAACATTTGGGGTATTATAAAACTCCATCTTATTTAAATCTTATGTTTTAGGAAGTCACCTCTGCCCTTGCTCTGGTAGGTAAAGGGAATCCTCGTTACTTCCAGGAGTGGGTGGAGTCTAGGCTCTCCACTTGAGCCTTCCAGTGGGTGGGGGAAGGTCTCCCTGTTACTACTAGGTGACAAGAGGAGCTCAGAACCTCCATAAGAGGCCTTTTCTGTTACCCCCCACTCAAAACAGGGAGGGGTTGGAATACCTTATTATTGCCCAGTGTGGGTGAAAGTCTTGCCACATGGTCTCCATGACACCACATCCCACTTACCACCCAGTGGAGGTGAACATCCTGGCTCCCCAATCAGCCTTTGTTGCTGATGATGAGAATGGGGCTGTAGGAGATTTTTATGGTATTTGATTGGAGTAGAGCTGTTATTGTGTAAAAGTTTTGTTTTGCTAGACTGTCTTTCTGGGTCTTTTAGCTAGTGAGTGTGTTTTTGAGGGGCCCTTTTTTTTTGTTTTGTTTTTGTTTTTTTGTTTCCTTTTGTTGGCTTTTCCCAATCACCCAGCCTGGAATATACGCAGCAGTAAGAGAACCTGGGGAGTTCAACATGACCATCGGTTCCTAGGCTCCATGCCAGTCTGCCTGTTTCTCTCAACCTTTCAAGGTCTTCGGTTTGCTTTATATGTAACATCCAGAATTATTAGTTGTAATCAAAGAGAGGAAAGGGAAAAAGAAGTCTACTTCATCTTTCTAGGGAAATCTCATTTTGGTTTAAAGTACATTTCCCTAATGACTGACAGAGTTGAGGCAGCACCCTTTTTCATATGTTTATCAGTCACTCAAATATCCTTGATTTTTCCTATTGAGTTATCTTTTTCTTATTGATTTGTAGGAGTACTTTCTGTATTCTGGATTAGCATAGGTTATATGTTGCTATGGCTTGCCCTTTCATTTTCTTGGCAATATATTTTGAGAATCAAATGTCTAATCTTAATATAATCAAATTTGACAACCTTTTCTTGATGATTTGTGGTTTTGTCTATAAATACTTACCTCCATTAACATTTTATAAATTATTATATTTTTACAAGCTTTATTGTTTTACCTTTCAAATTTGGATCTATGAGCCACTTGAAATAGACCTTGTGAATGATTTGACTTAGAGCTCAATTCATATTTTTCTCTAGCTATGCTAAATGTGTTTAATTTTCTTTTTAATTCTCTGTGAGGGGAGGAAAACTATCTTTCCTTCTACTGTTCCCAGTTCTCAGCTGGGGCTCCTGTAACAAAAGACAGATTAACAAAAGAAAAGCACAAAAATTTATTTAATATAAGTTTTTATCTAATATGAGAGCCTTCCTAAGGAAATGAAGACTGGAAGGATTTACTAAACATGAGCATTTTATGCTAGTTTGGTGAAAAGTGGAAAGTGTGGAAAGATGTGATATGACCAAAAAATGTATGAGCTAGGTTTAATAAATTGAGGGAAGCTTAGAAAATCTTGTTTATTCATATCCTTCTGTGTTCAGAGAAAAGGATGCTTCTTTTCTCCAGGTATAGGGAGGACACCTCTCACAGGAGGGTCTTAAGCCTGCTTCAGGAGAAGGTCAGAGGGTCCTTCCTGAGTCCATCCAGGGAGTGCCATTTTCTAAATCCTATCATTTTCTATATGGCATATTTCGAGTAACAACTTATCATCCACAGAGAATATAAGCAAAATTTGGGTGCTTAATGAAAAATAAAAATGCAGGGTGCCTGCACGGCTCAGTTGGTTAAGGATCCAACTCAGGTCATGATCTCACTGTTCATGAGTTTGGGCCCTGTGTCAGGATCTGTGCTGACAGCTTAGAGCCTGGAGCCTGTTTCAGATTCTGTATCTCCCTCTCTCTGTGCCCCTTGCTCACTCACACTCTATCTTTCTCTCTCAAAATAAAATAAACTTTAAAAAAAAGAAAAGAAAAGAAAAATGCATATTTTATTATTAGATTTAGCACCTCTTAAGTCCTTTAACCAATATAACAAGTGAATCTCTATGTTACAAAAGATCCTTATGGCCACTTTCCAGTTTTCTGCAAAATACTGTAAAAATCCTGCAATTCAGATCCTCTTGACTGGGACCACAGAAACTAATGCTGCACACACACACAAGAAAAAATAAGGCATCAGCAGCAGTCCACATACTGAATATTGCAAGGCTTGATTTCTTATTTTTAAGAGAAAATATATAATATAAATAGAAGCATTGCTCTCTTTTTCTTGACATGTCTCCTATCTTGTTCACTCCCTGAGCTGCGTTCCACTACCCAGCACTTTGGAGCTCACTACTACAAACAGCGGGTAACTTTTAAAGGATTTTGAGCAATATTTGTGTGTTGAAAGTCCTTCTTGATAGCAATGAGGAAGATGGATCATAGAGCTGGTGACAGAGAGCACAAAGCAAGAGTACTCTCACAGTCCAGTAAGAGAAAAGGAGGTGTTGCTGTATAGCCGAAGAAGTACTGAGGAAGTAGGCTTGATAAGATTTGGTAATTAGGATATGATGCCCAGGCATTTGGAGAGATGGAGAACCTCTGAGGAGAGCAAATTTCAGGAGTGAGAGCTCATGACTTAAAACTCTATCCCTCTTTGTACAGAGTACAGCTTCCCAGACTGACTATATCTCCATCTGCTTTGAGAAAGAAGGAAATGGAGACCAAATTCATATTATTTTAAAGTTTTTCTTTGTAATTCATTTAGTCAAACACAGCCAACGCAGCTGCACTGTCCTAGACAGGTACATTTCATGTGGATAATAATGCCTCTCCCCATGTGATTATGTAACTAACGTGTGCCTTTGGGGAATGACCTCCAGGGCCAAGCCTGCCCTCTTTAAAATGTAACAACTAGGGGTGAGGGGGAAGTCTTGGCTATGTGCTGCACATCACATCATCTCCAGGCAGCCTAAATCAGTAAATTATAGCATTAATGTGGACAGTAAGTAGTTTGCTAATGTGGGTTCTGGTAAACATCATAATGGTAGCTGGCTGGGGTTAAAGAGTAGAAGTGTGTAATTTGTGATGGTGTATGTTTAAACCTCCTGGAAAACAAACCGTTTGGAATCTGAACTTGATCTGAACTTCCTTTTTTGACAGAAGGATCAGGTGGAAGAGAATTGGTATTATCACTGACCCTTTTTCATAAGTTACCCCCAATCTGGGGGCCCCAAATATGGAGCTGGTGACAGAGAGTACAAAGCAAGGGACAGACATGAAAGTGAAGAAGAAGAAAGGTCAGCATCACTTTAGGACATTGTAGGACATGGGACACATAGAATACTGTAGAATATTTTGTAGGACTGCCTCACTGGAAAAATAATAGAAGATGGAAATTTGGGAGCCCACAAGAATACTTCAAGAACCAATTCAGTTCACCTAACTCCTTTAGAGACCTATCATATGTCCAACACTACAATACAGAAGATATAATTAGGACCAGTGGGTAGATGTTATAGAGAAGTAGATTTCAACTCAAAGTAAAAAAGAATTTTCTCACCATGGAATTGTTCAAAAACAAAAAGAACTGTCCTGTTTTATAGTGAGATCTCTGTATGTTAGGTATGGAAACAAGATTGTTTCAAAGGAGACCATTATGTTAGATGTGAATTGATTATTTGACCTCTAGGCAACCATTTCAAATTCAAAACTCTCTGAGCAGTCTTCATTTAAAATAAAGCTGCTCTCACTAACCCTGGGCTCCCATGGTTAAGGAGGTGAGTTTAGAGACACTAGCCTCACCTTTTCTCCTTACTTTCCTTTGCCCATGTCATCAACATAGAAAGTGGAGTGAAGATGGAGGAGGTGCTTTATGTTCCAGAGATGGGAGAAACTTCCCAGAGATAAACCAACTGGAGTCATCAAAGGAGGATTGTGAAAAGTCAGGGGTACAAAAAAGAAGGAAAGACTTCCCTGAGGTCTTGTGAATTATTGCTCATTCAGTTGTGCTGACATATTTGAGAATGTCTTTACATAAAACACCCAAAGCTTTAAAGAATACTGAATTTGGCTTCTAAAATTTTTCTCTAAATGGTGTTATTAAACAATCTGCTTTGTAAATTAAATGGCTGCCCTCTTTATTCACTTGGCTCTGAAATAATAACAGCAAACAATTTACTGAGAACTCACCAAGTGCTAGCCACTGTTTAAAGTGCTATAAACAGATTGAGGCATCTAATCCTCATGATGACCCTATGAGATCATGCTAAGGACTGAATTGTGCCCCCTAAAAATCATATATTGAAGCCCTAACCCCCAGTGTGGTAGTATTTAGAGATGGGACCATTGGGAGATAATTAGATGAAGTCATGAGAGTAGGGCCTTCATGATGGGATTAGTGTCTTTAAAATATGAGACACCAGAAAGCTTTCTCTTCCCACTTATACACACCAAGGAAAAGACATATGAGCACACAATGAGAAGGCAGCCATCTGCAAGCCAGATGAGAGCTCTCACCAGAACCTGACCATGCTGGCGCCTGATCACAAACTCCTGGCCGAATTTCTGTTATTTAAGCTACCTAGCTGATGGTATTTTGTACAGCAGCCCGAGCCAACTAATACAAGTAAATAGTATTATTATTCTTTTTTTTACTTGAGAAGACGGAGGAATGAGAGGTAAGTATCTCAGCCAAGACAGCACACTAGTGACTGAGGAACTTGGATTCAAATCCAGGCAAGCTCAATCCAGAGAACCTTTGCTCTTCATCACAGTGATCTCTGCCAACTTGTAGTATATGTGTACTTACAACCTTTACTGCATTTCCCAAATCATTTACCAAACTAGTTTATTCATTTTTATAATACTATAATGTAGATAGAGCAGACATTATTGTCTATTTTTATAGATGAGAAAATTGGCAGATTGGGTGGAATGTCCAAAGAGAAAATTCTGCAGATCAAGAGAATCAAGAATAGGTGAAAGACAACTAGTAATTTTCTGAACTAAATTGCCAGAACATCTTCAGATCACATATATGCAACATCTATGAAGACAGTACTGAATAAATCATTGAATGTCAAATGAATGGATCAAAATATAAATCAAAATCCCAAAGTCAAAGCAGTACTGTTTAGAAGAATCTTTTATTCCTAATTATGAATTTGATTATCAATCCATTCATTGTTCTATTAACCATTCATTTAATAGCTATCTAGAGTTGACTATGGAAGCATACAGTTCCATCTTTTATCCTTCTCTAGTCAATGTTCCCTGAGATGGTATACTTTGAAATACTTGTCACTGAATATATTGGTAGTCAAAATGCATCTTAAGTAGAAAATAAGTCTTTTAGATCCAAGAGAAAAGGAGAGAAAAGCATAGATCCAAGAGAGGAGGAAAACTTCTGCCATTAATCACAGCATGGTTTGAAAAAAATAGAACCAATCAATATGAAAGTTCATTTCTCTAAAAATCCTCTATTCCTTTTTGGTCTGATAAATTGATTTTCTTCCATTCTATCCACTTGTTCTTAATGAGAATTTGCATTTTCAGTGGGAAATTGTAGGAGTATAGTAAAAACAAATCCCATGACTATTTTATCTGTTAAAGGAGTTGTATTAACTTTATTCTGTACCTAAAATCTGGGAGATAAAGAATCTTGACCAGAAACACTGTAGCATCTCTCTTCTAAGCCTTCTTCTAAATCTTATTCTTGAAGAGGCACCGTTTCAATGGCCTGATCTGTTTATTTGCTTTCATCTAAACAGGTGTGGTCTTTTGGGCTCTACAGTGTGATTCATCACTTAATTATAAAATGAGATTTTGTACTGATATTTTATTTCACCTAATAAAATGGTGCTTGTAAACGGACTTTTGCTTTCTAAGCTATGTAGGTGTCTTGAAATTCCACCACCCACAGTGTCCCAAATTCTGTCATGCACAGATGCTCAGTAAATTGAACACCACCATCTATAGAGTAGTAATTAGCCAGCATCAGGGTGCATTGGAATCACTTTGCCTACACTCTGATTTACCCTTACAGTATGGTCTTCTCTCTACACATCATGAGCTAGACAAAACTGTTCTTCACATTTGGATGTTTTTTCTTCCTTCTCCTCTCTTCTTTTAAAAAATGTTTTAATGTTTATTTATTTTTGAGAGAGAGAGAGAGAAGAGCATGAGCAAGGGAGGGGCATAGAGAGAGAAATAGACCTGAAGCAGGCTCCAGGCTCTGAGCTGTCAGCACAGAGCCCGATGTGGGGCTCAAGCTCACAAACCATAAAATCATAACCTGAGCCAAAGTCAGATGCTTACGGGACTGAGCCACCTAGATGCCTCCTTCTCCTCCCCCTTCATCTTCTCCTCCTTCTCCTCCTCCCCCCTTCTCTTCCTCTTCTTCTTGTTCCTTTTCCTTCTTCATAATACTTTAGTTTAACTGCCTAAAGAAGAAGAAACAAGCACTCTAGAGATCAACCACATTTTCAAAACCAGATGAAATAAAAACAGGAACAAATCATACACACAGGTGATTTTTGTTGCTAGGATATGTCAGCCTCTCTGTTTTATTTATTAACCTGTACTGTCTGCAGAAAGAAACTGGAGAGAGTACCTCTGAGAGAGTACCATTGGTAACTATTAAAGCCAAATGCCAAGCAAATAAATACCCATTCTTCCCAAAGAAAGAAATTCCAAAATCTCTGTCTCTTTAAGAGACCTCCATGCCTGAAAACACTTTTCAGAACAGATGCATAAAGTCAGGCCATTTGGCTAATTAGTATGTTATGTTTTAAGAGTAAAAATAATAAAAGCAAACATTTATTATAGTGTTATATTCCTCTTTGAGGACACTAAAAGACAGAAAATCTCAATAATCTGGTTTAGGATACATGGCCAGACAGCTTAGGGGCTGAGACTTGAACTTGAGTGATTTGACTCAAGCCTATGGTTTTTTTAAAAATTTTTAAATATTTATTTATTTTTGAGACAGGGAGAGACAGACAGAGCATGAGTGGGGGAGGGGCATAGAGAGTGGGAGACACAGAATCTGAAGCAGGCTCCAGGCTCTAAAGCCGTCAGTGCAGAGCCTCATGTGGGGCTCATGTGGGGCTCAAACTCACGAACTGTGAGATTGACGTGACCTGATGTCGGATGCTTAACTGACTAAGCCACCCAGGCACCCTTCAAGCCTATGTTTTTAAATGTATTGTACTATTCCTTGTGTGAAAATAGAAATTTCAAAGTAGCACTGACAAGAATTATTGAAATAAAACTATTTAGGTTAAACCATATTTGATAGTAATATTTGATACTTTTTGACCTAACAAATCTGTAGTTTACATTGTTCAACCTCATAAGTAAAACAAGTGGCTTCTTGATAGGGCTTCTTCTCTGGTCAGGTTCTGTGTTCTGGCATATAGCTGGAGTTAGAATGATTACTGATGGAAGAGAGAAAATCTGTACACCTGAGTTGTCTAAGTATGTTTGCTAATCTTGATTAGTCATTCAAGTTTATCTCCTTGGACCCCAGTCTTTTCATCTGTGAAATGAATGGGTCTCAAATTTTCTGGAGTTCTGTCCACTTAGAAAGGGTAAAATACCCTATGTTTCATTTTCCCCAAGCAGTCTCAATTTCTAGTAGCAAACAAACCAGCTGGTAATGAAGAATGTGACTATAAAAACAAATCGTGGGTGTGGGGAGGATTATGTTTGCATACGCTTTCGCAATAGGGATATATTTATGCCTATTTACAGATGATTTATCTTTAAGTGTACTTGTGTCTTGAAGCCTAATTATTGGAAAATGTGAGGCCAAAATATAGTTAATTAATGCAAATTAGATATCATTAAGAGTTAACAAAATTATTAATAGCAAATAGAAGGGCTGATGGTAAACCTAGGCTAAATTTATAATCAAAAGCAACAACAGTAGTGAGTGACAATGATGACCAACTTAAGAAGACACTGAGGATTAGTGGCTTTTTAAAAAGCATCTTGCTCCCGGGGTTCCTGGGTGGTTCAGTAGGTTAGGCATCCAACTCTTGATGTAGGTTCAGGCCATAATCTCATGATTTGTAAGATTGAGCCCCATGTTGGGCTCTACAGTGCAGCACCTGCTTTGGATTCTCTCTCTCTCTCTCTCTCTCTCTCTGTCTCTGCCCCTCCTCTGCTTATGTTCTCTCTCTCTCCCTCTCAAAATAAATAAACATTAAAAAAAGCATCTTATTTCCAAATTTTAGGATTCCCATCTCTCTGCTTGCGCCAAGCACCATATGGCAGCTAGCCTTCCTAGAGGAATACCAAATTAGTGTCCTTAATAAACTCTAGTAGCATACTAATTTGAGTACCACGTTAAGAAACCCCAATTCACTTAGTAGTTGCTAATCAGCAGTTCTTGGTCACAATTTGAAAACGAATATGAAACAAATTAAAAACAAATATGAAGTTGCAAGTGATTGACCTAAAAGAGCCAAAGAGAGATGTGGCATGACTGTGAGGCCCTCACCTTCTGTTCCTAACTCTCTCCTGTTGGCCAATGTTAATAATAGAACTTTGAAAAACCCAAGCTCACAATAAGAAATATATTTACTTTAAAATTCAGGATGCACATACACAAAATCGCCCATTATATCAGTACAGTTTGAGTCCCAACCAGAGGCGCCAGGACAAGCAGGGAAGTAGAGGCTAATACCTAGGGCAAATTCTGTGCACATTGTGTGATGCCCTACACGTGTGTGTGTGACAAATAGGTATGTGTGTATGTGTGTGTGTGTGTGTGTGTGTGTACATCTATATGCTCACAGGTGCACACAATTATAAAATTGAAATTTCACGAATACTGTTATTCAATGCAATGCCTTCTGACATTTTCTACTTGATTTTTCCTTTTTTTAATGTTTATTTATTTTTGAGAGAGACAGAGCACAAGTGGAGGAGGGGCAGAGAGAAAGGGAGACACAGAATCTGAAGCAGACTCCAGGCTCTGAGCTGTCAGCACAGAGCCCCATGCAGGGTTTGAATTCACAAACCATGAGATCATGACCTGAGCTGAAGTCAGACACTTAAGCAACTGAGCCACCCAGGTGCCCCATCTACTCGAATTTTTAAAAAAAATATTGAGCATGATATAATAAGTTGGTTCACACACCCTTCTTATGGGTTGTGATTTGCCATTTGAAAACATGACTTTTAAAGAATGTTGCCCAGATATGTGTTCACTATGACTTCCACAGAGAGCATGGGAGCCTCTTCTTCTGTCTCAGAGATCTAAAGTTAGATCCTTTCCTCTTTAAACACAAACAAAAGCGTATTCCTTGGGTGAATGGGTTTGAAGCTGTGGATTGTAAGAAAAGATGGCAGGAACTGGGGATAGTTAACCTGGAGGAAAGAAGTGATGGTAGTGGAGAGGAGGAAGAGACCAAGAAAGTAAGTGGCAACCCTCTAATATTTCAGTGGCTATGAGGATAACCGGATGTTAGAGAAACTAGGCATTTATCTATGACTTTTAGGGATGGATAGTCAGTCAGCCTACTGAGCACTTGTTGAAGCCCAGCTACTTGCTAGTTTCTGTGCTAGAGACTACCACTAGAAAACTAACAGCAAATAGAGTCAGGTAGTCTTTATGCAAATAAACTATACTTTTCCAATGATGGGACAGTCAAGCATGCCTGATGGCTTATGCCAATCTATATTTATGATCCACAATATTAAGTTCTGTTGAGTGGTTCTCATACTCATATGGCCCCTTGTTTATCAAGGTATTTGGTGTCAATTTCTAAACATGCCTAAGCATTCAATTTTGTGCAGAAAGTGGTTCAGTTATGGAGAAATAGATGCCCCCAGAAATAAACTGCAAGCTTGCAAACACAGGCAAAACTTATCCTAAGGATGATTTTCGTGTATCTTCTTCCCCAGATGAAACATGAAACTATATAAAAAAGCTTCCATCTCAACTTTAAAGGAGACTTTTTAGAATTCTAGCTTTAGACAGTTTTTTCTTTTTTTCTGGAGAAAAATCATTAAGCTTTCCTTTTATTTTAGATTATTCCATTTGCAGGAAAGCACACATGATAATGAACACATAAATCTTTTCAATTTCTCACAAAGTCTGAGTAATGCAATCTTGATTTTATTGCCTTTGGGCTCTCACCAATCTCTTTTAAACTCTAAACTAAATCCATTAGAACTTGTAATCCCCATCCTTTTGCTGTATTCAAAATTAATTGTTAAAGCTTGTTTGGGGTGATCTGTGAGTTTATTACTATATGTTCAAGTTACAGGAAACAGATTTTGGTTCAATATAAAATGGATTTTCCAAGTGTAAAAGCTACTGTGGTAGGTAAGAAGTTATCCAGTGTGGGAGATATTCAAGAATAGTCTAAGTTCACATGGTGTCTGGGTAGAGTGGGGGAGAGATGTTACACAAAATTACCATTTAGTTCCCTACCAAACTTGAGATTGTATGTTTTGATTAAACAGTGACTTCACCTGCCATTAACTGGGTTCTTTTCCAGGAAAGAGCTTCCTGAACCTGCCTTTTGGAATCACATCCCAAAATATAAAATCACTTTTTTCTTAAATAAATTTATCTTTAAAGAATCAGATCTAAATTAATCAGTAAGTCCTATTTGGTCTCTTCTGACAACATTCTCACCACCCAGCAAAATCAAATTATAAATAATAGTAACAGATTACAAGTAATAATAACTACTAATAGTAAATGTCAAATAACAAAGTAATAATAACATTAATAATTGGTTTTAAATGGCTAACACTTATTGACTGTTGTACGGCAAATGCTGGGCTAAGTGCTTTAAAAAAAATTTTTTTTTAATGTTCATTTACTTTTGAGAGAGAGAGAGACAGACAGACCATGATCAGGGAAGGGCATAGAGAGAGAAAGACACAGAATCTTAAGCAAGTTCCAGGCTCTGAGCTGTCAGCACAGAGTCCAAGACGGCGTTTGAACCCATGAACCACAAGATCGTGACCTGAGCTAAAATCAGAAGTTTAACCAACTGTGCTACCCAGGCACCCATGGGCTAAATGCTTTAAAGACACAAATTTAGTGACAGCTCTATCAGGTGGTACACTTTTATTCTCATTTAATGGGTGAGAAAACTGAAGCAGCACTCAGATGAGGCAAAACAAGATTATGAAGTCAATGAGTATGCTAACTCCAGATAACAAACTTGTAACCACTAGTCTATATATAGTGACTATTATATAAGTGTTTCTGACCCTTACTAATATCTGTTTAGTCATCTAATGTATTTGGGAATATCATAAACATAATAGCTTCAGTATCCAATCTTAAAGTTTAAAATATTACGTTGTAAATTTTCAACAATAAGAAAATGGTTAAATAATTTATAATACATTTATTCAGTAAAAGTTTAAAGAATCATTAAAATGCTCTTGACAAAGAGCTATTAAAACATAGGAAAATATGTGCAGCTACAGAAAATGCAATAGTAAAGTGCAAAATTTTTTTGTGCAATATGATGTCAACTTTGTTTAAAAAAAATTCATGGAAGTAAATCACTAAAATGCTCACAATGGTTGGCACTGGGTGGTAATATCTACTTTGTTCTAATAGTTTTTATTAAAAAATTATTTTTCCATAGTGAATTTGTATTGTTTCTATGGCTGAAAGAAAAAGCTAACTTGTTTTATTTTTGGTTCTATAAAGCAATTTAATTTTCTCATACAAGTTGCATGGTTTCTGATCTGACATTATGCTACATAAAGTATCATGCTGTCTGTTCTTAAATGAAGATCTCTTTCATATGTTCATTTAGCAGTAAATGAATTTGCATAGAAATGGGCAATGCAACTTTACTGTAAAGCATCTAATTATTAAGACATACAAAGTCTGCTGATTCTATTTTGCCCAGAATGAAGTCTTAAAGCCTGGAAACTCCACCAAAGTGCCTACTGCTGGGTTTGCAGCACTGAGAATGGCAATCTGGTATTCTTTTAAGTCTGTTTGTTTGTTTATTCATTTATTTATTGATAGAGAGGGAGGAAGGGAGGAAGGGAAAGAGAATGAGCTAGGGAGGGGCAGAGAGAGAGGGAGAGAAAAAGAATCCCAAGCAGGCTCCTCACTGTGAGTATGGAGCCTGATGCAGGGCTCAAACCCATGAACCATGAGATCATGACTTGAGTTGAAACCAAGAGTTGGACACTTAACAGGCTGAACCACCCAGGTTCCCCTGTGGTATTTTTGAGGTTACAGAGGATAGTGAAGACTGGTTAGGCTAGTCCGGAGAACTTAAGGCAAAGTGATATGATTTATAGTCAATTTGGGCAATTCCTTCTAAAACCCATAAGCTATCCCCAGTGTCAGAGTGTCACTGCCAAGCCTCAGAGACTGAGGAAGAGTAATTCCTGTATGACAAGGTATTATTAACCAGAGGAGGTTTCGGGTGTTTCTTTTTTTAGGAAGTCTTGGGCTGCCCCAACATAGAAGTTGTTATTGTTTGACATGTTTTTGGAAAACTCAACAAACTACCTTTGTTGTTGATTCACTGTCACTTAAGTGCCAGTTGAAACTTCTGCCTCTTAAGGTACACTTTCCTTTTTTGCTTTGGATTTGAGTGAAAACTATCTAGCATCAGACTTTGTACTTAGAGTCATTTACAGAATAACTCTTAGTGCTGCCCTTTATGGCATTGAGTGGATAAAGCTAGGGCAAAAGATCAGGAGAATTTGAGGCTTCTAACTTAATCTACAAGAAAGATGTGCTTTATAAACATATATACCTCGGGGCACCTGGGTGGCTCAGTCGGTTGGGCGTCCATCTTCGGCTCAGGTCATGATCTCACAGTTTGTGGGTTCGAACCCCATGTCAGGCTCTGTGCTAACAGCTCAGAGCCTGAAGCCTGCTTCAGATTCTGTGTCTCCCTCTCTCTCTGCCCTCCCCATCCCTCATCTGTTTCTCTCTGTCTCAATAATAAATAAAAGTTTAAAAAAATTTTTTTAAGAATTTTTAAAAAGCGTATGTACCTCTAATGGATGGAACTGTTCCTAACCTAGCATTGTTCAAAGTAATGTATTCAGAGATCTTCACAATAGAGTGCCTTAGAAGCTACCTACCTGCAAGTCATAATGATCATTCCTGCATTACAGAAGGAAAGAACAAAAATGAAAACAACAGTATTCTACCAACCTTAATTTATTCCTGGGCAAGTTAACTGTGTAGTGCCACTTTGCCATCACTGGTATACAGGCTCTGACTTCCCCATTCACTTCGGTTTTACGTTCATGAAAGTGGAAGAACCAGATGGGTTCCCAGGAGCTGAATCTGTTTCGTAGAGGAGGAGTCTGTGATTCAGGCTTAAACCAAGGGTGTTTCCATTATGACATAGGCCATTACCAAAAGTAAGGTAGGATTGGCTCCCTGCCCCAGAGCTGTCAGATGTGTCCAGAGATTTCTGCTGAGTCTTTTGTGATTCATTAAAGCCAGACCATCAGAAATGCTATACTAGGTCATACCAGTGGTACCATCAGCCAAACAAGGATCTAAAATATTAGAAACTATGATGAGAAATTCTGGAATAAGAAAGAATGGGATGTCCATTAACTCAATCTGTGAAGCTCAGGAAGATTCCCATAGGTAGCAGTGTTTGAGGGTGTTTTAGAAGAATGTATAAGTTAGTGGACAAAAAGGAAAAAAGAGCTTTCTGTGAAAAGTCACCAAGGTTTCCAGGAAGAAGGCAGTGAGAAGAGAAGCTAACAGAAGAGCAAGTTTGTGAGGCAGTAATATGCATCTTGAAGAATATAGGCTTTATGCTGTAGTTGATGAGGAGTCAGCAAAAGATCTTAAAGGAAGAGAAGACATCAGGTGACTATTTTATAAAAGGTTCTTTGATGGTTAGTATGGCTAATGCATGGAGGGAAGCTAGGAAAAAAGGGAGGAACCTGTTGGAGAGAGTTTCATCATGGCAATGGTGGTGGCAACAAAGAGGGACTTACAGACTAGAGAGACGGTAGAACTGATGAGATTTGGTGCCTGATTAGATGTGAAATCAAGGTTTGAGCATGGAATTCCTAGCTTAGGTCACTAGGACAATGTGCTGCCGTTAAGCAAAGACTTGATGCCCCTTAAGATCCATGACTTTTGTCTGAAACCTTCTCAAAACTATTGTGTGACTTGAACTGTTTAATAGTTCTGTGGCATCCAAGATTTTTCACTTTCCAGAGCCCTTCCTCTTGTTTGATCTCATTAAATATGCAGCCTGACAGATGAAAAACTAACGTAAGTGATTTGACTTAAATCATCCACCTGAATCTGCCCAAGGTGACACAAAGAACTAAGTCTTCATCCCCCTAGTCTCAAGTTTTAAATCAAATTCTGAATCTGTTAGTTTTTTACCCTATGCCCCTCACCCTTTTTTCTCTTTTGCATGGAAGATACTAGAAACAGAAAGACTTTTGAATAGCAGAGGAAGTAGGGAGCTTTGGAAAAGCCACAGAAAAATTTGGGGAGCTCTGTAGAGGAAGAGGCAGCCAGCAGAGGGGCAGAAAGAAGCAAAAGCAGTGAGCATCCCAGACCTTCCACATGTCAGTGTTTGTATTGCTACAGGATAAAGGCATCCTGTTAGACCGGCATCTCTATAAGCCTCATCCCTGCACTCCACATTAACCCTGGGTGGTGGGAGTAGAAAGTGAGGAGGGACCAGCTGGTAATGGCTATGAATAGCAGTTACAGTGGCCTCTGCTTAGGATAGTCCCTGGGCCCCCCAAGTCTGTTCAGAGGATCCTATATGGCTTACTAATCAGCATTACACTCAAAATCTGTCTCCCAGCAATCTCAACCAGGGAATAAGTAGATTTGTTGATCATGTTGGATAAGATTATCTATGCGGAAGCTATGAAAATAAGCCTTTCTGTTTGAAAATCGAATCTTCACTGAGCAGAGGAAATGGAGAGTCTTGGTCTTTGCAAACCAGAATTTGTCGATTAGAAACAATAGAATCATTTCACAATGGTGGAAGACCCATTTTGCAATTATCTTCTCTCCATGTTGGTGATTGGGAAGAGATAAAACATTGGTCTGAGATAAGATTGGCATTTGTGGACAAGAAGAGAATTTTCATCTGCAGGGGTTATCACTGTCTTTGTCAAGGCCAAAAGGGCAATGGTTTCAGGATCCTGAGAGAAAGAGAAGGAGAGCAAGAGTGTTCTCAATGAAAACTCTTGAATGTACTGTTTTCTTTAAGACAGATGTGATGTCTGTGGGGGTCTGCGATAACCACTTGCTCTAGTGATCAGCTCCCACTTGTGACTGACTTCTAAACGGTGGCCAAATAATTGTACCTCACAGAGTCACAATCTGTAATTGTACAGCCCTCATGCTTCCGGGAGGTTTCATTGATTATCTGCCTCCCTTGCTAATTCCTGCCTCAGGGACTCATCTGATATCAGCTTGCTCCCTTGTCCTGAAGAACTAGGATTGGCAGGTTTAACAACTAATTGTAAAATAAATAAGCAAAGGACTGCTCCTAAAGAAAATTAGTTTATTTTTTACTTTTTTCCCCAAACGTGTTTGTATGCAGAAGGGGAAAAGATCCATACAGGAAAAAGGAACTCTTACACCCGCAGGTGTTTAGTTCTGAACATCTTCTAAATCTTCAAGCAACTGAGCACATTCAACTTTTAGTCCTGTTTTCCTCGTGATAATTTGTTTCTGATGGACACTTTTTAAGATGGTTTTTGAAAGTTAAACATTTACACAGAAATGAGTCCCTATCTTAGGTGAACCTGATTGATTTTTATCTGAGTGTTTTTTTTTAATCATAGGATTTTCTAGCCCGTCTGCTTTAAGTCTGATATAGAAAATAATAGGGAGAAAGAGTAGGTGGTTACCATGGCCACCACAATGTCTGATTTGAGTAGGAACAGACAGGGCAGGGAAACAGGGCCACACTAAATGCAATTACAATAATGATCAATAATCCAGAGAGGAAATTTAAGTGTCTACGCTCCACTTAGAAACTGATCAGTCAATACATGAACAGCAGTATCTGTACTGTGGCTTCACATTTACATACTGTGCATATCAAAACAAAAGAGAAATTGCAGCACATTTAAAATTAAGAATTATTAAACATATTGGAAAAACACTTCCAGGTTAGAATAAAAATTATCGTAATTTCCAAATTTTAGCTATTCATCCTTAAATATCAAGAAAAGCTTTAAATAGCAACGTCTTTTTTTTAATGTTTATTTATTTTGAGAGTGGGAGAGACAGAAGGTGAGAAAGGCCAGAGAGAAAGGGAGCAGGAGAATCCAGAGCAGGTTCCATGCTGTCAGCACAGAGCCCAACTTGGGGCTCTGTCTTGCAAACAGCAAGATCATCACCCAAGCCGAAATCTGGAGTCGGACACTTGACCAGTTGAGCCACTCAGGTGCCCCTGCACAGCAAGGTCTTGTAGCATTAGGTATTTTTTTTAGCATTAGGGTATTTTTTTTAGTTCTAAAGAAATGAGAAATGAGAAATGAGATTGACTTCTCAGATTGGAAGGACCAAATTCCTTGACTTGGTTTTGTCACATAAAAGGTAAATGGTGAATTTGCTTCCCTAAACCCTCTCTTTCTAAATACTCTTTCCTCCTAAGGACTGATTAAGCAGGCATTTCTTGGCCAAGGGAGCCAGCAGATCCTAGCCTGCCATCTGAAGAATTAACTCTACCTTGTGAAGAACTGTGTTTACTTCCATCTACATTTTAAAACAAGATAAGAGACCAACACTTCTGTGTTGGCATTTCAAATACCAGCAGCCAGCTGGAGGAGGGGATGGGACTGGTGGGTAAGAAGTCTCCCACACTCAGGGCACCTGGGTGGCTCAGTAGGTTAAGCATTGGGCTCTTAGTTTCGGCTCAGGTCATGATCCTGCAGCTTTATGAGTTTTAGCTCCTCATCAGGCTCTGCATTGACAGCAGGGACTCTGCTTGGAAATCTCTTTCTCTCCCTCTCTCTCTCTGCCCCTCCCACATTCACACTGTCTCTGTCTCTCTCAATTAAATAAATCAACTTTAAAAGAAATAATAAAGAGGTCTTCCAGGCTCCCTCAGCAGGCTCCCCAGGCAGGCTTCCACATACTCTGCCTTTTCAGTGCTAAGGCCTTTTTAGTTGAGAATAGAAAGAGAGAGATGAGAGTAACAGTCAACATCTGGAAAGTGATTTGTTGCTGCTTTAAAAGGATGGCATGGAGAAAGTAATCCCATGCCTTAAATTGCCCCTTTTGTGTCATAAAGCATCTCAAACTAGCTCTGCCAGTAGCCTGAGAAGGTGGCCCCACCTGCTTCACTCCTAAGAGGCTTTGGCCACAACTCAAGAGCTTCAGGAGTGTGTGCTGGCAGGCGGGGTTATATACCAGTAAAACTTGGCCAAGAGGAGAGGAGCAGAGCTGAATTTGGGAAGCAGCCACCTGCTATGCTGAAAACCTCTGGAAACTGGCTAAGGAGCTGCGGTGAGAATCATACTACTTTTTTCAGACCCATTTCTCTTAACAGACCGGTGGGGATTCTTGCCCATTAAACGGAAAAGAGGACAGGTTCCCCTTCCTTTCCCTTCCTAGAATAGCAGTGCCTGCCATTCTCCGCACCCACTGCTCACAGACCTCCTAGGCTGCTCTGCCTTCATATCTGTTGCTTTCTGTGCTCTGAAGGAATCACATACAGTGACTTTTCTCTTCCTCCACCTCAGTGCGGCCCCCAAACCACACTTCCTGAGCTTCATTCACCACTGGTCTCTTCCTACTAAGTCTGTCTCCTGTGAACTGCCAGACTCTTGCTGCTATATATCACACAGAGAGATTTAGGAATGAAATTCTTGCTGCTGCTTTAAATGGGTTCCAGAAATGCCTGGATGCACATTGATTTCAGATCAGATATTTGATTTATGCACGTCTGTTCAAATATCCAGGGCCTGCTGAGGGATAGCAGATTACTAATGCAGGGAGGTAGCCTGGTGCATGTCTCAAAGAACCACTAGACTCATGATTTGAATCCTGTTTTCACCAGTTACAAGCTAGGCAACCTTGGGAAACTACTGAACTTTGTGCCATCAGTATTCTCATCTGTAAATCTGGAATTGTATTACAAACTTTGTAAGGTTTTTTAAAGATTAGTAGCTGTATATGGAAGCTGGATTCCAAGATCTTCTAAGGGACAAAAACCATGGTTACCTTATTTTGAGGTACATGTAACTTGTGGACAGTCTTCATTTAATAGCTAAGAATGTCAGCTTGGATCATTCTGTCTGATTTCTAATCCAGTTTCTTCATGGTTAGCTTAGATTAGCTGAGTAACATAAGCCTGTTTCTGCATATATAAAATCAATGGTAATAGTAGTACTATTTCATGGATCTGTGAGGATTTAAAGACATATTGCTTCATATGGAAAGCCTGGCATACAGAAAATACTCAGTTAATTATTAGCTGTTATTATAATGCAGGAATCTGTGGAGCTAGACAATTGGCATCCCTAAATGAAATTTACTTCATAAGTTTTTCTGGATAGTATGTTTTCTTTTTCTAGAAATTATTTTAGTGTTTATGTGTTTTTAGAGAGAGAGAGAGAGAGAGCATATGCGAGCAAGTGGGGGGGGCGGCAAAGAGAGAGGGAGAGAGAGAATCCCAAGCAGGCTCCATGCCACCAGCCTGGAGCCCGATGTGGGGCTCAATCTCAGAAATCATGAGATCATGACCTGAGCCAAAACAAAGAAGAGTCAGATGCTTAACCAACTGAGCTGCTCAGGCACCTGTTTTTTTGTTTTCTTTTCAATGCAGAGGTTAATAGACAAGATGAATCCTAAGGAGCCTGCTACGTCTTTAACATCTTTGTTCCTGGTTGCATCCACATGCATGTCACACAACCCCACATCTTCTTTGGTAGGGATGATATATTAAAAATTCAAACATTTTTTGATGGAAAAACAACCCAACATAACATCTATTTTGGACTTAAAAATCATAGCCAGTGCGTAAAGCCAGATGTGTCATTTCATATGCTACCATGACTTGATTACCTTGGGAACACAAACTTTCACAGCCACAAATGTCACTTTGCATATCCATGACTTTGAGGACATGAGGATTTGCATTCAAACACTTTGCACTGGTTTTACGAAACTGTATTCATACAAGTTGGCTGACAGTGGTATTCGTTAGCGCTTCCAGTTTCTGTGTTATTTTTGAGAAGGAACCTTAACCTGTATGTCTACATTCTGATGGCAATTAATATGTATCTGGCATTACAACTGAGCTGTTAGCAGCCAGTTTAAAAACCAGCCTGGAGTCACTCCTTACCCTGCCTCTTGGGTGAGGAGCTAGACTTGCTGGGTGAGGAGATTTGCATTCTCCTTAGATGGGGTGCTTCCCTGGTCAACACCTCCTTTGCTACTTTATTCTCTCCATGCCACCTACCAAATCTGCCTTCTGCAATTCCCCTAAATCCCTATGGATGTTCAGAGCTAGGCTAGCACCCCCATTAAATGTAGAACAATTGGGGTGCCTGGGTGGCTTAGTCGGTTAAGCGTCCGACTTTCACTTAGGTCATGATCTCACGGTTCGTGGGTTCGAGCCCCACGTCGGGCTCTGTGCTGACTGCCAGCTCAGAGCCTGGAGCCTGTTTCAGTCTGTGACTCCCTCTCTCTCTGACCCTCCCCTGCTCACGCTGTCTCTCTCTCTCTCTCCTAGAAATAAATAAAAATATTTAAAAAAAAAAATAAATGTAGAACAATTAATCACAGGTTTTTAGAATTAATTTGTTTGCCGTAAGACCACAAAGAAAATAAGGATTGTGTTTTTTGATGCCCAGTACGTAATACAGGCGGCCCTTACTTGGCATGGTAGTGAGTGTGAGACCATAAACATGATATTTTAATGATCAATGATAAAAACTACCATTGTGTGTGACCTCCCAAAACTTTTGTCAAAACGTTAAAAACTTCCTTGCTGTTTGTTACCAAATGGGAAAAAAGTAAAACAAATGTTTGTTTAGTACGCTGTTACTTGAAGAATTGGAAACATTGAAAATTAAGTGTTTTATTTCTTTGAAAAGGAGTAGTTCAGGGCGGCTGGGTGGATCAGTCAGTTTTGCATTTGACTCTTGATTTCGGCTCAGGTCACGACGCCAGCCAGGGTCATGGGATTGGGCTCTGTGCTAAGTGTGGAGCCTGCCTGGGCTTCTCTCTCTCTCTCTCTCTCTCTCACACTCTCTCTCTCTCTCTATATCTCTCTCTCTCTCTCTCTCTCTCTGCCCCATTGCTCTCTCTAAAACAAACAAACAAAACAGTAGTTTGAATAGTGCTTGCCTTTTTCTCCTCGTTGGTCACAGAACACAATAAATAACTGAGCAAGCATCTTTTTATGGTTTGGCAAATTATCATACTTTTTTCCAAATCTGAATCAGCTTTCAACCTTTTATCCTTCTCACATTCAATGTTATAAAATATTTCTGAGAGTTCCTTTGATGTGATGTATTTCACCAGTGTTATTTCCTCTGAAACACCTTTATCCTTTTTCATCCCAACCACTCTCCTCACTTAATGTTCTGAAGTTTGCCTTTATCAAGTTCCTCTGGCTGCATATCTGGTGTTTCTCAAAGGGGGGCACTGTCAATGTGCTTGCCGTTAAATGTATCTTCTGTAATTCCACAGTCCCGTGTGAATTTCACCTACAACATTATCACTTTTTCTTTCTAAGTTGCACTCTCATCTTGGCAAATTCTCTGTTTTGATTATCCATTTTGGTGAGGTGTCCCATGGGTTTATCACTCGGCCCAAGGAAGCAAGATGACAACTTCAGGCTGTATGTGAACTGAACACGAGGTGTGCACTGACCCATGATGACGTATTTTGAAAGAAATGGCATGGTAGGTCACTGGTGATGGCATGCATCTGTTATTACATAATGATTTGTGGACCAAAGAGTCCGTAGCAAGTTTGTACTTTATCCACTCACTCGTGGTTGGTATACTGTGGTAACTGAAATATGAATCATGTTGTTAGAGGACCCAGTGTTATTTAATTAAACCATAGTGATGGAAATTTTGGCATTTTGAAACCATGCACATGCAAAGCTGCCATCAGTTACTCATTAATAAATATCTGTTGAATGAATGAGTGGACTGATACTTTCACACTGACCTCATTTTTCAGTGGCAGTGTCCGAATAGGCTTACCTACAGCTCTGTCCTTCTCTTCTCCCTATATAGTATGTCCACAGTAGCAGGCAAATGCACGTCAGGTAAACATTGGCTCTGAATACATCACTGAACTCTGAGCCTCACACTTCTTGTGCTAAAGGCCCAGCTCCTAGCTACGTCTTTTTTTTTTTTTTTAATCGAACTTCTCCCTCTGTACCCAGCTTCACCCTGAAAAGAACTAATCTGATCGACAGATTCACAAACTAAATGCTGAAAGGACTCTCAGGTTCCCAGGGTAGTTTGTCTCTCCCTGAGAGAAAGGGAGCAGCATTTTGCAAAGGAGCCGTCTTGCATCCTGCCTTCACAGAAGAGGCTCAGACCCTGTAAGCAATAGGGAAGAAGGATCTTGTGTTGGTGGAACTTTTCTGGCCTTCTTATCTCACTAAAATACAATAATCAAGAAAACTCTAAATTCATAACTTAAAATGTAGAGGAGACTTTGGGAGGGGTGACTCAAAGATCAAGGGTGATTATCCCTCGATCTCAAGGAGTTTACATTCCAAAATGGGCTATGAATCCTGCACACATGGAAGCCGAAATAGTGGTGGTTACCAGCACTGGTTTTGTCTGATGTGGCTTCATAGCAGAGTCTGTTACTTCCTATCTCAGTGATCTTTCCCAAGTTACTTAGGTTCTCCGAAACTCATTTCTCCATTTGTAAGACTGTAGTAATTATCTCCCAGGGTTTTTGAGAGTCTTGAACATGATAAGGAATGTAGTGCATTTTAAGTAGTATCTTTTATAGAGTAAGAGCTTAGGAAACAGGAACAGTTTTAGTTACTAAGACATAATTCAGGTGGATGTCATTCTTTTCACCAAGATTGTCTTGTCTACAGTGTGCAGGGTTGTGGTTGCTTCACCAGAGTATAAAATACAGATGGAATGTGATGCAAGTTACCCAACCTGTTTGTGGGGGACCGAAGACTAAAACCTGTCTGTGTCTTCTCCGCCTTATCAGTTGTCATTTGATAGTTGAGGGTCTACATTATATTCTGCCTCTGTAGAGCCAGACCCTTAAATTCTTTTGAAATACCTCTTTTGAGTATGTTCAGAAGCATTTTCAAAGCTTTCAAGAACAAGACACTCCAGTCATGTAGTAGCAGAGCCTGTTTACTTCTCTGCTAACAGTATAGCCTCTCTTGCAATGACCAGCAGGACCCAGGAGGAGCAGCCCCTGCTGGTTGCCCTGTGCCCTCACCACCGTGTGCAGACTTTTGGAGACTTTTTGAGAAAGGCACTGAGTAAGTCACTGTTATGCCTGATTGCTGACTGAGCGGTGGCTCCCGGTTGTGGCTGTGTGAGGCATTTAAAAAGTGTAGATCCTCCCCGGAATTTGGCTTCTATATGTCTGTAGAGTAGAGTAGAGGTGAGGCACCTGCATTATGCAAATGTTTCCAAATTGAGATGCAGGCCATGCTGAGAACTGCTGTTCTAGTGCCTGTTGGTGCCAGAGTCTAAGGACAAAACGAGCCCTGGCTGTGGTCGTTTGGCTATAAATGTTACCTTCTCTTGCCCGGAGACCAGCCTGGCCTGGGAGATGCAAGCTGGTTCTGTGGTCTGTCTGAACCTGGTTGCTGATGATTCTTTTCACCCCAAGACGACTGTTCTTAGTCAGTGTTGTTCCCTCTACTTGACTGAACTTTTTATGACAGCTGCCTAACTGGCCTCCTGACTTCACCTCTCTCTCTTATCATCTCAGTCCACTCTCCACTCTGCCACAAAGTCATCTAGCTAACATGAGAATTCCATTGTCCCTGGCCTCAACTTCTAGCCACAGAGAACTGGTCTTTGTTTTCAGCACAGGATATTTCTTAAGGCCTTCATCCGTATTGTTTCCTGCTGGAACACCCTACCTCCCAATTAATATTAATAATATTGCTTTCATAAATAACAAAATACTTCTTTATTTGAAAATATTATCCTGTGCCAAGTGGTTTTTACACATGCCTGACAGACTCTTAGTGACCTTAGAAGCCTGGTCCTAAAGACCTGCTCCGGGAAGACTTCCCTACCCCAAACTTCCCAACAGCAGAGAGACCTGCCCTTTCCTCTCCACCCCTAGAGCACAATCAAAGAATGTATTGCATTGTAATTTGCCATTGATGATCCATCTTTCCTCCCGGGAGTACAGGCTGCATTTGTCTTCGTAATCCCTTGGGCAGAATGGGCCACCAGCAGTCATGGGCTACTAGGGGGGTTGGGGAATGAGTCTGGGGGTAAATCATCTTCAATCCTAAAGAGACATCTGGAAGCAGATTGTTCATTTGACAGTGGATCAGTAGCCTTTAATGGTGTCATCATTTGTAAGTCATTTGGGTACAGAAAAGATCTATTCCAAAGGCGCTGTCTTTACACAAGCAGTGTGAGGTAGCATTTGGCTCCCAAGGCATTCCAAAGTGCTCAGCAGACCAGTCCTCCCACTCCAACTGCCACATCATGGGTTAACTTTGTTTGTTACCACAGAAGGGCTGGATTGCATTGGATCATCTATTAGGAGGTTATTTCACCAACAAACTAACGAAAGGCAGTACATTTTGTGTGTGTGCCTTTTTTTTTTTTTTTAAGCCCTCTGTTTTTACAGGCAGAGACTGTAATCAGCTGTCATGATAGCTATAATCAATTAGCTTATGGGATGTTTTACTCCATCTGGACTAATTGAATAGTTGCTTTTGTTTTTATTTTTGTTTCTCCTCTCTACTCATTCCTGACAGTTACTATTGAAGCGTGTAACTAAGCCCCCCACAAAACCGTCAGCCACTTCTCTCTCTCTAGCAGCCTTCTTTAAGATGAAGCAGTAACCCATTCATCTCCAGATTCACATCTGCATTAATAATGAAGTGTTAATTATTTGAAAAATATACTGAAGCAGGTCCTCTGTTGTTAAGGTGGAAAGCACACATTTAACTCATTGGATGATTTATTTAAATTTAAAATCCCTGAAGGAAACTTTGGTGACTCGGCATCCAACTCTTTGTTTTGGCTCAGGTCATGATCTCACAGTTCATGAGATCAAGCCCCACATTGGGCTTTGTGGTGGCAGTGCAGAGCCTCGGGATTCTTTCTCGGTTTCTCTCTCGGTCTCTCTCTCTCTCTCTTTCTCTCTCTCTCTCTCTTTCTCTCTCTCTCTCTCTCTCTCTCTCTCTCTGCCTCTTCCCCCTCACACTATCTCTGTCTCTCTCAAAATAAATAAACTTTAAAATAAAATAAAATAAATAAAATAAAATATGCAGATGATTGCTTTCAGTCAACTTGTATCGGTGTTTGTATCATTGGGAGCCAGCTCTGAAAATCATGTTCTTCCATAGCTTCAAAGGAAAAATATCTAAGACTTTTTAAGGTAGAGAGGTAGCCTGCACATCCTTTAAAAGATAGGAGCTCCATTGCACTGAAGAAGTTTGGCAGAGTGTCCAATTAGTAGAATTAAGGGAGGAAAGGTGATAGACAACAGAAAAGTTTTGTTTCTTTGAAGCTGAAAATTTTCTTCAATAAACCTCAAGACAGAGATGCTTCATTGACAGTAAACTTAGGAACATGGTTAGCAGAGAACTTTTAAGAGTTAGACGAACATTTCAGCAAACATTATTTGCATGCCTACACATTTCCAGATCCTAAGTGTGGACAAAATGGAAAGTAAGACTTAACCCCTGTCTTCAAGGAGCAAAAAGTCTAGTAGAAGAAGAAAGATTCACAAAATAACAACCACTGGGACTCCTGACTGACTCAGTTGGTAGAGCATGCAACTCTTAATCTCAAGGTTTTAAGTCTGAGCCCNTATATATATATATATATATATATATATATATATATATATATACAGCATTAAAGAGGGCATATAATGGCAAAGGGGAAAAGTGGGATTAGAGAAAGAAAGCATCACTTTTCCAAAACCTTCTGTTATGTGCTCAAAAGGATGTCAGCCCTGACCGTCTGTCTTCAAGCTTCTATCTATAAAATGGGTTTAGTCCATGTCAGTGACCTAATTCTTTTTAGAATGCATTTTGGAGAGCAATTAGAAAGGACTTTGAGCTGTTCATACAGCCCTAAGGATACATATTACATAAAAGCCATGTTAAAAACATAGTACATCTAAACCAATGCGCATCAAACTATTCATTAAGTTTGTCACCAGCTTTATATAAAACTCACTGTGGGATTTTGAAGTTCTTGTATAAATTAAAAAAAAAAAAAATAAGCAATGGTATTAATTCTACTGGTTAGGTAGAGAAAACCAGGACGTGAGGGTAAGGGAACTGGCCAAGGACCCCAGGACCTGCTACCAAGGCTGCTGGCTCCTTGCAGTCAATTTTAATGACCCTCCTCTCTTCACTTCCTTGTCTCTGTGCTTGGGGCTCTAGTTATAGATTTATTTACACACAGTTTTCTTCTGCAGAGAATTAAAACAAAAACCAAACAAATAAAATAAACCAAAAAACTGTGCTCCTGCCTTTATAGATAGTATTCGTTCCATGGAGTTTTAAAATGCATTCAGCAGATCTTTATTGAACATCTGCTAGGTGCTAGGCACAGTATGAGGCACCGGAGGACAAATCAGACACGGTCTGCATCTTCACAGAGCTCAGATTCCAATTATGGGGCAATTGCAATACAGTGCAATCAATGCCATGGAGATCTTGCAAGCTACCCTTAACTCAGCTTGACAAAACAATCAGAGAATCCTCCCTGCAGAAAAAAAATGTTAAAGCGGAGATGTGCAATTTTGAGAAATTAGTCTTGAAGAATAGAAAAAGGGAAGAAGAGTAAATAGAAAAGGAAGACAGCAAGAAGAACTCGGCCTCTCCTAGAAAGTGAAAGGAGTTCAGTTGACTTGGACATAGACCAGTGTGTGATGGAGTCTGGATTGCTAAGGAGAGCCCAGATCACAGAATGTTTTTTATCCCCAAGCTGGGGTTTGATCTTTAGTCTGAAGGCGCTGGGGCCAGTTAAGTGATATGAAACAAAAAAGTAACAAAAGCAACATCATTAGAAAAAAATCTCTTATCTCTGCTGTGAACAGAATGGATAGTAGGGAAGACACTTTTTGAGAAGACAGGCATGAAGATTGTTCATATCAGGGTCGACAGGTCAGATGTAGGTCTTAACTGGTGACTGTCATGGATCTTTTTTGTGTGTGAAATACTGTAAGAATTACACTCATGGTCATTCTCAGGCTTTTTGAATACAAGGACTCTCTTTTTAACTACCTGAGAGTAGTTATATTTTTAGATTTTGTCTATAGAGATAATACTTCATGATAAATGAGATTAAATTTTAATGATGGCATATTTAGTTAGTCACAGTACATTTATGTACATCTATGTACATTTAACATTAATAGGACATATATATATGTAGAAAGCATTGATTCAGTCTATGGAATATTTTGTTCCTGGTGGATTTGGGGATTCTTTGTTAAAACACTAAGGATTATCATGATTTTTTGATCCTTAAACTTGGACCCAGAGGCAAAAAGGATTTAGAATTGTAGTTATCAGTAGTTAGTATGTTAACTAATCCTTCTCTGGAGATTGATAGCTATTATTTGTTGTGCTTACTATATTCAGTAGTCTTATATGTACGGCCTCATTTTACTAACAGAGAAGTTTGTGGCACGGTTTCTGATTGACATTACTTCAATACCTCCTGGGGTTTAATGGATTGAATGTTTGAATTCCATCTCTTAACCATCACTTAACCATCATTGTGATTTGGGGAAAATTATTTAATCGCTAGTAGTATCCTGTTTTCTTATCTGTGGAATGGGTATAATATCTATCACGTAAAGTTAGATGATTATTAAAGTAGATAATGATGTTAAAAACCTGATAAGTTTTCAAAATGTTTATTTATTTATTTTGAGAGAGACAGAAAGAGAATCCCATGCAGGCTTTACACTGTCAGCACAGAGCCCAGCTTAGGGCTCCATCTCAAGAACTGGGAGATCATGATCTGAGCTGAAATCAGGAGTCAGATGCTTAATTGACTGAGTCATCCAGGTGCCCCAAAAACCTGATAAATTTTAATAAATTATCTTCCCATCATGCCTTCTTTGCCTTTTACCCCTTCCTTATCTGCTTTTCTCCCCATTTCCTCTACATCTGCCTACATTTTAGTCCTCTTTTTTCTTCCTCAATTTTCTTATTTCTTTGTTGTCTTCATCTTCACATTTTATTAAACTGATTTTTTATGGCTCTTAGTGTTTTTTGGTGTTTAGTGTAACTGTATTCATTTACATTTGTGTTTCCTATTTTTAATTTTAAAGAGCAACCAACAATTTGTTTTCATTTAATTGCTTAGGAATCAAATGCCCCTGTATATGTGATCCTCAGTACAAAAATAATTCCCACTTGCATATGGTTGACCCATTAGTATATTTTCAGGTCCACCCTGGCAACTTTACTAACTCCACCCTCTTTTTGATCCTTTAGAGATGAATCCTCAACCCACTGCCCGAGTTAAAAGACATCTGTGTTCCTAGCTAATGCTCTCTTCATCCTTGCACATTTTCAAGTGCTCTGGCAAATACTGTGTGCTCCTGTCAGAAAACAGTGATGTCAGCCAGCAGTAGATGAAGCAGGTGCAGATTTACAGAAGATGCAATCGTCGCAGTAGTGTAGAGAGAGTTTTACTAAAGTGTTTCTTGGAATTTGTCCATCTCTTATTCTTAAAGCAAATTTACCACTGCATATTAAAATCTCCAGTAAAACCCTAATGAATTAAACTGGAATAATTTCTCTTCTGAAAATACATTCCTTATGCCAAGTTACTAAATAACCACACCCTTTGGCTGAGATTTCAAGGCCCTCCATGCTCTGGTTTCAATCATCATTTCATTTTTTCTTCTTATTGCTCTTGTGGGGACATGAACCCCACATTTAAATATTTCCTTCAGCCTTGCCCTGAAAAATACTTTCACATGCCAGTCCCCAAGTGCTCCTGTGTCTTTTGTTTCTCTACTCTAGCAATCCCTCTTTTACACAAACCTCACTCATTTTCCAAGTCTCAGTTCAAGCCCTACTTTTACTGACCATTTCAAGTTCAAGTGACCTTCTGAATACTTCTAGTGTGGTAGTGTGATTTCCAGGGAGAATTTGGGGATCTAGAGCTGGAATACACTGCCTTCTTTGCACAATTTCCTTATCATTAAGAAGACAGGTAAGATCTTGAAGGTTGTTAAAAGAATTAAAGCAGAAAAACTACTATGAAAGATTGTGTAACTAGTATGATAATCTTGCCTAGTATATTCAATTATTGTTTCCTTTTTATATGGTCATTTAATTTGCAATTAAACATGTTTAGTAAACACTCAATTCTCTTTTTTCTAATTTTTTTAAAAGTTTATTTATTTTTGAGAGAGAGAAAGAGAGAGAGAGTGAGAGCAGGACAGGGGCAGAGAGAGAGAGAGAAGGAGACACAGAATCTGAAGCAGACTCGAGGCTCTGAGCTGTCAGCACAGAGCCTGACATGGGGCTCAAGCCCACAAGCTATGAGACCATGACCTAAGCCAAAGTTGCACACTTAAATGACTAAGCCACCCAGGTGCCCCAGTAAACACTCAATTCTTAAAAATAAGAATGTGTATATTCTATATTGGGGTTTCTCAAACGATAATGTGCACATGGATCACCTGGGGATTCTATCAAAATGCAGATTCTGATTCAATGGCTCTGGGCTGGGTCTTGAGCTTCAGTGTTTCTAGCATGCTCGCCCATGGACAATACTTTGATTAACAAGTATGGTCACCCCAAATACGAAGGCAGGTGATAGAAATACCCATGCTCTTACTCTGCCCTCTCTTACTGCAGTCTAGACATGGTATTTTCACAGTGACCTTCTTCCTAGTGTCCAATTATGTTTCTCTGTTTATAACTTTCTTCACAACTGCAAAAGCTGGCTCGCTTGGTACATATCTTGGTCACACATAGCTATTAGTCAGCCCAGGGTGTCAAATGCAGTTACCTCAGAATAAATATAAAATTCAACAGGAAACTTGCAGGGCTCCCACAGGGTGAACTTGATCTACACTGAGGTGCCTGCTACATGACGGTAGTGAAATGAGTCACTTGACGTCAAGTCACAGACAGACGTCATCTTGTTACCTAGAAAGACCTCCGTATGCAACTAATGATCCCACAGAGGTGTCTAAATGAGGAGAAACAGTGGGAGGCTGGGTATCTGATTGCCCCTCAGCAATGTAAAGCCTCCACTGACCTTCACAGCGTCTACAGACCCCGGCTCACATGATCTTCCCTTTAGATAGTTTATCAAGGACTTCATTTTGGCCTTTGAGGAGTTGTCATCTTCTTTATCTAATTCTTCTTGTGTGCACAAGGCAAGACAGGATGTGTATCTATTTTGAATTGCCTAGTTTCATTGCATAGTTCAAAAAGATGTGTTGGAATGGAAAGTGACTGTTGAGGCCATGGTTTTACAGTCCAGCCTGCTCATATTCTAGTTGTGGGGACTTTAGGCATGTTACCTAATCTAAGCCTTGGGTTTCACATTTGTCAAAAGAGGCTGTTAGAATAAGTGAGATAGTCCATGTTAAATGTCTGACATAGCCCCTAGCATAGTTAGTGCTCCACACATACTAGTTATGTTTATTATGTTATCAATGACAGTTATTCACTTATTTATGTTATAATGCTTCATTAATATAATATTACATTTTAGTATTTTTATTATGGTAAAAGCACATAACATTTTAACCATCTTAACTGTACAATTCAGTAATGTTAAGTATAGTCATACTGTTGTACAGCATATCTCTAGAACTTTTTCATCTTGCAGTATAGAAATCCTATATCCACTAAAACTAATACACTAAAAACTAACTATACCCACTTGCCTCCCTGCCGACCCCTTACATTTTCTTTTTATTTATTATGCCCTCCGCTTCCTGTCACTACTAGAAAAACACATAGATTTTGAAGTCTGAAAATTAAATACAAGACTAAGCCTTGGATTACACTAACTACATGATGTCCTTATACCAGATACAAGCTTTGATTCTATCACTCATATCTGCAAATAGGTACATGTTATATGAACTGCATATTAATTAGTGTCTAATCATCCCCTGCTCTTTCTGTTACTCCTCCTCTATGTTCCTAAAAATTGTCTATTTTAGCATTTGGCATGTTGTACTGAAATTATCTGCTTTACGAGTATTCCCCTTGAGTAGACAAAAAGTACCTTCAGGGCTGAGGTTAGATGCTAATTCAAACCTAATTTAGCATGTGTTAGACAAGTTCAGGACAGTGTATACACTTTATATTCCTCTCTCATTTGCTTTCATGTGCTCCCAGGAGCCCCATTTCATCATGTTGCATTTCCCTTTGTTTAACACCGTTCCATAAAAGCCCTTGGCAAAATACCCACAGAATAATGATTATCCAGACCAATCCAGTGGAGTATGGACAACAATAGGGTGCATTGCAGAGAAGTTTGAAAAAAGAAATCCTAGCCAGGTTTTTTTAGACTATGTTTCTTCTTTCAATATCTACCTAGTTATGCATATAACTTTTCTCCTGTTTTTTCTGCCAAGTGTCTGGAGAGGTCAAGAGCTATCTCATTACCTTCCAAATGATTTAGGGGGAAATCACTTCCATGTACAACAAGCTCTGCTCCTGACCATCTGTATCAACAGTTAATTTAGAGAGTCAACGGTTCACCTTCTGAGGCAGAAGCCAAGACAGTTATGTAACCTGCAGCTCCCTGTTGAAAACAAAACCTGCAGATGCTCAGAAAGCTAAATTAAACTTCTGACTTGCAATGCAGCCACCAAACATCATGGGCAGTGTAAGGAGCATTACTAGCACTAGAGTGCTAATCATGATGATGCCGAATGAAGTGCTGTATTCATCTTCCAGCCAGTGTGATTTAAAGGTCTGCCAAGATTAGCCAGCCAGCAAGCATGCTGAGGTTGACTTGAACCTTACAATGTGGTTTGTTGCCTAATGAGCAATCTTGTTTAAAAAATTATTATTATTACTATTTTGCAAAATTTGGTCCCGTGTACTTCTGATTTAAGAATTTTTTTTTCTCCTCTCAGGAAGACACTTTTTTGGTGAAGGATTGCATGACCTAGATTGAGAGGAGGGCCTAAGAGAATGATTATTATTGGCAGCTACCCTAAGACTCTTGCTTATTTCTTACCTTTTAAGGGAGGAAGGGAATGAGCAATGATTGAATACATGTCACACACCAGGCACTCTGCATATGTCCTTCCAACAAAGCTTCAGGTGAATTTAGGGAAATGGGCAGCAGGAACCTCATATTAGAAATTATGAAAAACAGATGCAGAGCCATGAAATAACTTGTCCAGGGTCATTCTAATAGTATATGGAAGACTGGGATGCAAACCAGATCTTTCTGTCATGACCCAAAGAAAGTGCCCACCATCTTGGGCATTGTCTTTCAGCCACCCAATTTCTCCCTCAGAATCTGGGTTCCACATTTCTTCAAATAATGTCACTAAAATAAATCCCAAAGTCTTCAGAATCTCAACTCAAATTATAATTAATTAACACAAAGCAAGTACTGTTTTTAAAAACATTTTTTAAAATGTTTTATTTATTTCTGAGAGAGAGAGTGAGACAGCATGAGCAGGGGAGGGTCAGAGAGAGAGGGAGATACAGAATCTGAAACAGGCTCCAGCCTCTGAGCTAGCTGTCAGCACAGAGCCCGATATGGGGCTCGAACCCATGAACTATGAGATCATGACCTGAGCCGAAGTCAGACACTTAACCGACTGAGCCACTCAGGTGCCCCAAAACCAGTATTTTAAGAAAATACATAGTTCTGGAATAGGAATGAAGCAGGAAATATTGCAAAGTGAGCAATTTTTGACCACATCATGCAAGTGATATTTAATTTGGGAAGATATATAAATCCAAATATTAGAAGAAGTTTGTGATCAGATTGTCTTGAAAATTAGTCCCAAATTTCTGGCCTTGTTTTATGTCTTCACACCTTCCATAGGTTATATCGCTGTTTCTCCTCTTTGTTTATATCACTTGAAATACTGATACTTTCTTCCTGTGAGATGGTATTAGCAACCTATAGTGAATTTACTCATTTTCAGTATGTGTGCTGATGATTCTTACCAAAAACAAATGTGGCTCACTGCCTTATGTAACATTCAACCAATATTTATTGAGCACCAGCTATGTGCTAGATACTGTCCATCTACTAGATACTTTGTGTTTTAGAGCTTTTCCCATATGTGCTACAGTGGACATTCCAAAGGCCCTTGAATCTGGCTTAGGAATTCCAAGTACACTGTAAATATTAATAGTACGGAATTTCCAGTAATGATAATTATAGCTAATATTTCATGTTTGCCATGTGCCAGGCTCTAATGATGAATGCTTCTGTATGTATCTCATGTAATCTTCACAACATCCCTATAAAGGAAATACAAATAGTATCATGCCTTTTTACAAATGAGGAAACTGTGGCCTAGAAAGACTATTACCTAGCTTGTTCAAGATTATATAGCTAGTATGTATTAAAGGTGGGGCTCTAACTCTGTCTGCTCAGACAGAAAATCCACATTCTTAACCATGATGTTCTCTACTTTCTGAAAAATTCCATTCTGTCAGAGTCAACAAACATATGCTGGGATATAAAGATGAATAAGAAATAGTTTCTGCTCTCAAGAAGCACTATGACTGTGAGGAAGAGACACTCAACTGGGCTTAACAAATGTTGTGCTTTGTTATATTTCATACACCACTAAGTGCTGGAGATAGAGCATAAAGCATGGGGTAGGCACAATCTTAGCCCTGAAGGAGCTCATACTGTGGTTAGAGACAGATAAAGAAACAGAACTCTGAAGGGTAACTGTTTCCTACTTCTGCTGACCCATTTTGGAGACACTTGGATGTTCATGGGCACTGAGAGAGGCAGTATTATGCTTGGGCTCTTCAGCTAGACCTAGTCCCTCAGTTCATCTTCAGTCTACCATCTATTGATAACATCAGGCAGACCACTTAGCTTCTTAAAGCCTGTCTCCTTGTATTTAAAAATCAGGTGGACATGTCATCTGCTTCATGTAGTTTATTTTGAGGATTAAGTGATAAAACATATTCACACTATGTATGCTCAATAAGGATTAGTTACTACTGTTATTATCATTCCCTCATATGGCTTAGAAGAACCTCACAGATGATGCCATCTTTATGCTCAGTTTTATATCGTTTCTGCCACGTTAACTAAAGGTAATGAGGTAGTAACCAGCTTTATGCAGGTGTAACCTGACACCACCTTGCCTCAGCGGCCACACCTCTCTCTGCTTTCTGCCCAAAAGTCTACTCACCACTACGGCATGCACAAAACTGGAAGTACAAGGAAGTTGACACTTTGTGTGGCAACTCTTGATAGTTGAAAGTTGATGGTCTGAAAGTGGGAGGGAATTGGTGCATAGAGGCTCGTCTCCTCATCCTTTAGAGAGAGAGAGTTCTGATTGCATTATGGATACTCCTCAGAAGGTCCTGGAAGGGTTGAATCCCAGTTTGCCTACAAGAGTGCTCAGTAGCACAATGACATCTGCTTACATTGCCTTCCCCTCCTTCTCTGTCTAGTCTCCCTGGTTCTTCAATCTTCTTTGCTGGGATCACGGCTCAAAATGAAGTTTCACATACAAGCCTTTGAATCTGGCTCTGCTTTCTAGGGGATTGTGGAAGTGGGCATGGGAGAGAGTGAGAAGGCAGGGAGTGAGAATGAGAGGTTTCCAGACTAAGACATGGGTCATTGCCACCTCTCATGTTTGGATCTTCTCTAGAACATGCTTGCCAAGTGGCCAGCCAGCCACGCTTTAATATATCCCCTGAAAGGAATGTACTATCTCCATTCCTGTTTGCAGATGCCTCTATATCCCTGGCACCTTGAACAATACCTGAAATTGAATAAGAGCTTAATAAAGATTGTTGAATGAATTTTTAAATGAAGAAAATTTTGTTGGCTTACATAATGACTGTAGATATACCTTCCTTTGCCTTTCAACCATTAGATCTACTTTTCAACATAAAAAAGCCTTCATGTAATTTTGAATCTATGCAGGTTTCCTTTTCACAAAGAAAATGCATTGGCAGCAGATCTGCAAGTCTTTTAATGGTGCACTTTAAAAAATAATGGAAGTAAGTAGGAACTGTGAATGTTTCTACCTTGTTGAATTGGTAATAGGAATTATTTTCTTAGATTTAAATAGTATTTTTTAAATGTTAGTAGTATGGAAAATAAAGTAGATTTGGAGTCAGAGAATTAGAAGTTTAGTCTGTATGACAATATTTGAGTGACTTTAATGTACATTTATTTTTTTCTGCTGTTATTTTTTTTAAAAAAATAATAACTTTTCCTCATTATAATGGCATTGCATGTTTATTGTTAAAACTTTGGGATATACTGAGGCCTAAAATAAAAAGGAAAGAAAAAAAGGATAAAAGAAACAGTCTGTAATTTCTACTAGCCATAGGTAACACTATTTGACATTTTGGCCTGTGTAATTTCAGTTTGATTTGTGTGCATGAAATATATAGAGCAGTTTATACTATATGTAAACCTTCCTATCCTGGTTTACTTCAGTTACATCATAGATCAGCATTTAGCAATGTTATATGTTACAAACATTATTTTTAATATTGGCCAAATTTTTTATGCTTTCAGATGAATTCTCCATACCTCCACTGACCTCCAGAGTTTTACTTACAAAATTAAATATTTAGAAAAAATAAAGTAACCAGCAAATGATACCTAATGATTTTGTTATGTTAGAGCATTACAACTTTTTTCTAAATTCTATAAAATTGGTATCATAGTTACCGTTTTCATTTAATGTTTTGTGGGCATTTCTTCATGTCATTACCCTTTTTTTCCTTTTTTTCTGTAAAAGTTACTTTTAAAGAGATCTAGGATTCCATTATAGGGATGTGACACTATTGATTTAGTTAGTTTGTCATTATTAAACTCTTAAGTTGTGTCTGTTTTTTTCACTGTTATAAGTAATATTGTTATGATCAGCATTGGGTTAGTTTGTTATGGGTCATTTATGCTGGACTATACTATAGCTTTTGCAACTTTCTGGAAACCAAAGCTTTTCAAGATAGTTGGCATGTAAAAAAACAGACTATTTGAAATGTAATTTTTTGGTTTTGGCTAAGGTTTTCATGTATATTATTCCATTAAGGCTTGGCATTAAATATTACATGTACCTAGGTTAATGAAGTACCATTTTGTTTCTTAGATGCTAATTTTTTTCAACAGTGGGTTTATAGGATCCAAATTATGGGATTTCTATGATACATTAAAAGATTCTCTTTGTATTTCATCATAAGTAAGCTTCATTATAAACACATTTGTAGCTTAAAGGGGTAATGAGTTTTTACCAGTTAAAGATGCCAGATTAAAAAGCAAGAGCATGTGGTTTTCCTAGGGCTGTATGAGAGTTCAGTCCTGTCTATGAAATGCCTGAACAGCTCAGATGTACCATAGAGGGCAATGTATTTTCCTCACCGTGGGCTGGATTGAGGCATCATTATATTATCATTTATAGGGCATTTGGGAAGAACTGCAATCTCTTACCAGCAGAGTGCATTTGCTGTCTTTCTGTCGCATCCTTTCCTAAGTGCATCTGTACAGACTACAGAAAAATTGCTTGTATTTAGCAAACCTCATCTGTTAACTCTTCTTTCTGTGCCAGCTCTATAGACCTGAAGTAACTTGAAAACTTGTGAGAGGAACTGCTTTAGTTAACCTTTATTGGTCCATGAAACTCAGCCTAGCGAAGGGAAGCTTTCAATATACTGAGGAGAGAGAGACAGAGATTCATAGAGTTTCCAACCTCAGTTCCACGCACAGGAATTAGAGCTTTCACTATGTCCAGCTCAGTCAGATCATGGCACAATTTAGAAGTACAAGTTGACCTGGCTTCCTCCACCTCCTGGCATCTTTCTGCTCTGCAGACTCAGAATTCTCTCTGCCAAGGCTGCTATCCAAATCCCCTACTTTACTTTTCCAGGAAGTAATGATGACCACTATTTGTGTCTTGATAGTAGATAATTGGTATTAATTATTCCAGTCCATAAGATAGATCAAATTCTACCTCTTTATAGATAAAGAAATGGAGATTCACAAGGGTTAAAAAAAATCCTCACCACTGTTAAGTAGCCAAAGATATTTGAAACTATATGTGTCTGGATATCCCCCCTACCAAATTCACATCTTCCTCTTTTTTAAAATATGTTTTTAAAGTTTATTTATTTTGAGGGGGAGGGGCAGAGAGAGAGAGGGAGAGAGAGAGAGAGAATCCAAAACAGGCTCCACACTGTCTTTACAGAGCCCGATACCGGGCTCGAACTCATGAACCGTGAGATCATGACCTGAGCCGAAACAGAGTCAGATGCGTAACTGACTAAGCCATCTAGGTGCTGCCCCTCATATCTTCCTCCTTTTAAAAAGACATATTTTAATCCATACTGACACTGCTAATCCTTTTGTGCTGAAGGACACTACCTATTTAAGAGAAGATTTGTAAGCAAAATAGAAGTGGGGGCAGGGGGAGAGCAAATTTGCTGACATGTCCTTACCCCAAGCCAACATTGAATTTGCAAAGAAGGATAAGGTCCTGGCAAGATCAGGCAAATCACTCTTTGAGCGGGTTTCTTCTAAGGCTGGCAAAGGTTGTACAAAATTATCTTTCCACCATAATAATATGGAGCAGTCTGAGGGCAGTCCCCTGGCAGGGCCTTGCGGACTAACTTTCAACTTCTAATTAAAGAAGTTGAGTTGTCAAACACACCAAATTATAAAAACTTTTTCATGTACTCAGCCCTATGTGAAGATGAGGAACCTCTTGGCCCTTTCTGGACTTACCTCAGGCTGCCTTATTCGTTCCCTGGACCGGACCTCTTCACGCCATTCTTCTCACTCCTCTTTTCCAGTGTCTGTGCCTTCCTGTTGCTTTTGTCCCAAATGCTGTATATGTATACCTGTTTTAACCCTTACATCCCAGCATCCCCTCCGCCATGAAGGCCTTTCCTCATCCCTACAGTGTTCCCTCTTTATACCCCAGTGTGCCTGGCACTGACTTCTATCCTAATTTTCGCAGTGCCATTTTGCTTTCTTTCGTCCATCTCCCCTGCTAGGCTGAGAACTCCCTGTGTTACAAGTACTGTGTCTTACTCTTGGGGGTCCTTTGCCCAACCCAAAGCTTCACCTGAAATGCTCCCTAATAGTGATGGTTTTGTGAATAGCTGAATGGATGTGAAGATAGATGATAATGATAAGGGCTAATGTTTTCTGAACATCCCTTGTATTGCAGGCACTATGCTAAGCATCTTAAATACATTATCTCTTTGGATTCCCATAATATCCCTACAAGGTGGGTTATAATTCTCTCTATTTTACTGATGGGAAAATTAAAGTTCGGCTAGGCTAAGTAACTTGCCTGAAGCTACTCAGCTAGTGGTGGATGGACACAGAGTTTCTGCTCAAATCTGTCAGAGCCACTGCAGCTAACACTGTAGCTAACAATCATATGGCCTTTACACAAGGGGTTCCTAATCACCATCTCCTGGACCCCTGTCCGCTTGCTCCTTTTATAGAACCTACTTAAAGGAAGCCTTTAACCAAACCAAGACATCAGTTGTGTGCTATTTCCCCAACGAGTGCTGAAAATGGTATTTTTGTGTTCCAAATGCTATATGTTTTAATCCTAAAGGAACTAAAAATTAGTCTTTATTTTGTCAGCCACTTAGCATAACCCTCAGTAAAACACAGGCAATACTAGAACAATTGTTTGGGTTACAATATCTGAATACTCATGATTCATGATCATTTACTACCTTTTGTATCTGATTATTAAATATTCTTTTTCAGCGCAGATGGAGGAAACAAAAACCAAAACAAAATCATATATTATTAATCTTGTGACTACATAAAGGGTTCTCTTCCGAGCCCATTTTTTATTTTTATTATTCTCATTCCTTTGTGGCATTTCCAACTAATCCACTGAGGTGTATGCTTTAAGGACATTAAAGCATTTTTAGCAACACCATGAAAGAAAGTGACATTTCATTGGCATCTGTTCATCTTTTCTCATGTTTTGTTCCGAGGCATGCCTGTTTTTAAAATCACTTCTCATTCCTGGAGTCACGGACAGATTTTGTTTGAGTTGAAGCTGTATTTCTCTACCTTTCCATACCTGTTAGCCCACTGTGTTATGGTTCCTGGGTGAAGGCTCAATCGATATTTCTGGGTGAGCAGTTTGCTCTGGATCCCTCGGGACACAGCTCCATGATCAAAGAGGAAATCAAGTCATCACGGACTTTCTGCATCTAAAACCTCAGTGAAAGTCTAGCAGCCAGCCTCCTGCAACTTGTCTCTAGCTCTTTGGGCCCCTGAACTGCAAGCAGAGGCCAAGGAAGGGATCCTTCCCACTCTCTTTCTCAAGAAGAGATGATAATCCCCACTAATGTGTATTTATTTCTTGCTATGGGTTAGGCCTCATGCTAAGCTCTTAAAATAGATTATTCCATTTATTCTTCAAAACAACCCTATGAGGTATGTTCTAATTGCTATCCTCCTGTTATTACTTAAAATAATTTAAATATTTGATTTTTCTAAGGTATTTATCGAAAAGTTTTTTCCTCCCTTCTCCCCATCCTCCTCACCTAGTTAACCACCACATTTAGGTTCTCGTACATCTTTCTAGAATTTCCTTTGCACAAATACAGCAAACTATGTACATATATATATACTTTTTTTTTCTTTTACCACCTTTCTTCCACCCCAGAGGGAGCATCCCATACACTCTGTCGTGCACTATCCTTTATTCGCTTCCTGATGTGTCTTGGAGATTGTTCTGTGCCAGTACCTAGCCAGCTCCCCATTCCTCTTTACAAATACATAGTAGCACACTGCAAATTGTGCCATCATTTTATTGTCCCAGTTTTAAAGACGAAACCAGGGCACCGAGGCTAAATAGCTTTCTTAAAGTCAAGAGAAGGACCCCTGATCTCTAACCCCAGGGGTCACAGAAATCTAAAGATAACTGAGGAATAAATACAGGCCACAGGGCTCCTCCCCCCCCCCCCCCATCAGCAGCCCCAAGTGCTGCCCTCAGCCATACTTCCTCCCTAAGGCTATGCTGGGTCTTAATGGGGACTTCCTGGAGTAGAGCAGGTTGTTGTACTTTGTTTTCTTCTCTCTATCCTTTTTAACCAATCTGATGCATTTAGGGTCCTATCCCTCTCTTCATGTCTGCCTTTATTTTGACCCTTTAAATGTTTGTTTATTTTTTAAAAAGAAAGAGAGAGAGAGACAGAGCAAGGGGTAGAGGGGCAGGGAGCCAGGGCAGGGGATCTGAAGCAGGCCTTGCACTGACAGCAATAAGCCTGATGCAGGGCTCGAACTCATGAACCATGAGATCATGCATGACCTGAGCCGAAGTCAGCTCTCGACCGACTGAGTCACTCAGGTGACCCTATTGTGACCTTTTAGATGTTTGCTCTGGACATCTTTGGGAGTAGTTATTTGTGATGTCTTGGAAGTTGAGGTTTGACTGCAGGCCCCAAGTTTCTGACGTTTATGTATAGTCACAAATCTTTCCCTGCCCTGCTAGACCTCTATCTGCAGCCTGCCATTTACCTGTCAATGATCTGGCTATCCCTAAAGCGGAAAGAGTTTTTTTGAGATTTTGTGTCATCATTTAGCATCCCTCTGCCTATCAACTCAACTGATCGAAGCTATCTGGTTCTGAGCTCTTGGCTACAGACCCCGACTTTACAACCACACTTCTAGAAGGCAACGTAGTATGTAGTGAGGCTGAGATAGTTTAGTAAAGGCTGGCAGAACTTGGAACAAAGCAAAAACTCAGTAAAGGTGATGAAGATCATCACCGTCATCCCTATTTTATATATAATAGATTACCCTTATTTTATAGATGTGGAAACTGAGGCTCAGAAAGGTTTTTGTTTTGCCACAGCTCACATAGCCAGCAAGTGACTGAGGTGAGATTCAAATCAAAACTTCCAGGCTAGAGTTCTCTGTATTATATTACTAAATAGCATTCAGAAGAGACTCATATTACCAAATGACACATTAAAGCACATAATTAATAAGACAGTCTCCAGGTTCACTCACGAAATTATCTTACTATGAGAAAGGGTTTGTGATTGGCACAAGACTGCTGTGTTTTTCAGCACATTACAATTATATTACAATGAAACACCCACTCCCATTTCTGCAAATCCATCATCCATATATTTATTTCAGTCTCAGAAATATTTGAAACAAGATTTTTTAGCCAGTTGTGGAAAGAAAAATCCCCTTTCAGTAATCCTAATTATAATACTAATAGTTGCCAGACTTGTTATGTGCCAGGCAGTATACCAAGCTGTTTACATCTTATATTTCATGCACTCTCCCTGTAACAACCCTATGAGATAGGCACTATTGTTTCCATTTACAGATGGGGATTGAGGCTTAGGTGTGGCTAAGTGACTTGACCAGGATCATAACAGCTCAGTAAGTGGCAGAGGCCAGATGTCAAACCCTGTGACCAAAAAACAGCCTATGACCAAAGCCCCCATATGAGATGGCTGTTTTACCATGGCTTCTTCTCCCCAGTGGTAGGCAATATGGTGGCCACTTCACATCTGTAACAGGGTACAGAGTCCATGAGCCAGGCCTATTGCCAAGCCCTTTAGAATCATTTCTTACTAGTCAAAGGTTCTAAATTACATGTCATAATTCTTACCAACTGGATCAGAATCCTCTGGACTTCTCTGTTGAGGAAAAAATGTCACAATGTGATGCATGTTTGTTTTTAATCTCACTAACATTGTTAACCCCTTTAATTTTTGTGAAAGCTTATTACATATGTGATCTCATTTGTCAAGTCAGCACCCTTTCTCAGGAGGCTACTAGTGAAATTCTCCTTACATACCCCTAACACACTCCATTTCTTTCTAAGCAAGACCATTCCCAAGTATGGGCTTTCCAGATGAGACATTTAGAAACCACTTGTTTTTCTTAAGGGGTTGGGAGCTATTTCTCTTAAGAAAAGCTTCCAAAACTGAACTCACCCTGGCTTAACCAAATGTGGTCAATCAAAGCCTCTTAAAGCAAATTAGATTCCATCTGCCTCTCAAGACTTTGGGAATGTAGACCTGCTGCTTAGAAACCTTGTTTGAATTAGTATTACAACAAGCCAGTTGCCTGTGGTTTGATTAATTACTCAGGACTTCTTACATAAAAGTAATTTTTCCTGAGTGAATTCTTCGGGTAATTAAACGTCAAGTATGTGTTCTTATTTTAGAGTCGGCTTCATTGTTTTTCTTTAACAAATAGTAACAATATTAACAAATTTGAAATTGTTTGCTTTATTGGAACTTTATTGAGCACCTATTATATGCTAGGCGGTGTTGAAGGCACTTTGGATTACTTGGTAGAAAGAGCAGAACTTTTCCTTATTTCTCCTCCCACAATACAAAATGTGACCTGTGATTTCTTTGAGGGTAAAGAGCATTCCTTGTTCTTATACGGAACACCTGATAATAGGACCTCACCGTAGAAAGGTCTCTGTTTCAAGTAAAGTGAAAGACTTCTTGCTTCATCTGCTTTCATGAAGGGAACTGTTAGCAGTCTTGGATCACAGACAGAAAAGAGCATTTATAATTCTGTTTGCTGTGACAAAGATCCAAGATGGACATTTGGTAAGATTCTCTATCTCTGGTTCCCACAGGGCTTTGCAACTCTCTAAAATATTACTTCATCTATTTGTGACTGTGAGCTCCTTCATGACAGGGACTTATACCTGTCTTATTCCTCTTTTTCCTTACTGTAGTAGATGCAATACTCTGCACTGCACATAGGCATTCAGTCAGTGTTTGTTAAATTGAATTAATCACAGGCTGCTTCATTCCTTCAAAATGAGCAGAGACACACCTTGGCCATTTCTGTTTCCATCTTACTTGTCTTGACATTGTGGTGCACACTTTGCACCTAAAGCATGATCAGCAAATGCCTATGGACTTCAAGTTTCATCTTTCCTTTTGAGTTCTTTGTAGTACCATTTTGCTTTTTTAGAGCAAGACCCCCAAAAGTATGCATCAAGGAATGAGTGCCTTCCCCGACCGATTAACTTAACCAAAGAATGAATAATAATCACCAAAAACATGAGTAAAGTGCCTTCCCATATACAGCCATAAAATGTCTCCCTCTCACCTGACAAACAGGCAAGCAGAGTCCAAAAAGGGAAAGACTCATGTAGGGTTACACGGAGAGATTACACCGAAGCCGGAACTAGACCCCAGATTTCATCACCTACAGCCCAAATGTCTATCTTCTTAGCGTCTACCCTCTTCCCTTTGTTTACAGCCCCACTGTGGCTGCCTGAGATCAGGCCCCATCCCTCCCTCCTGGACTGTTGCAGTCACCTTCTGACTGTTCCCTGCTGCCAGCCTCCACACCTCCAGCCCAGCCTCCACATGGTTGCCACGGTGATCTTCTAAAATACAAATCAGATCTTGTTTACTCTGTTGTTTAAAGTCCTTTAGATGTTCCCAAAACATGTGGGATAGAGGCCACACTCTGTCATATGACCCACAGGCCGTGAAGGACCATCTGCTGACCCCCAGACCTGCCTCTTGTTTCTCTCAACCAGACCTAAATGCGTTCAAATGTCTACAGGGACACTGTATGTGGGCACCCCCATTCTTCCTGCTTTCTCTGCCCAGACATCATCTCAACCTGTCTTCTTGGTAGACGGCAGCTTCTAGTATCTTCTATGCAGAGAAACAGAGGGCTCCTTTGCTGAACTGCCATCTCTATCCTCTGCCCCTCCCCCACCCCACTCCCTGGCTCTTCAGAGCTGATCACTAAACACCTCGTGTACTCCCTTTTACCCTAATGGCTATAACACTTCTTTCACTTAGTTTTTGAATACACCTCTCTCTTAGGAGGCCATGAACTCCTTAAGGACAGGGGCTGAGTCTTATTCATATTTGTGTTCCCAGAACCTGGCAGTAGGTCAGGCATATAATAGACACTCCATTACACAGCTGCTGACTCTCTGGAATAAATATAACTTCCATAACCCTTCACAGTGAATTAACTCAACTTATGGTTTTCTTTAAATTAAGCCTCACATGGGATGATAGTTGAATTATGTAAGACTGAAAGGAAGGAGAATATATTTAAAGAAAAGCAGCACTTGAAAACGTCTTGCCTTTATAGGTGGTGAACAAATATTTCATAGCAACCACGGGATAACGTATCAGCCTATTGGTAATACAGAGTGGCCAGAGGGCCACCGAATGTCTCTGTGGAGCTGTTCATAACTGCCTCCCCCTGCTTCTCTTTCCAGCCCCTGGTTTACTGAAAGAAGTCAATGTGGTTACCTGTTAAGTGAAGAGAACCTGGGTCACATTCAGATCTTTCATCAGGGAATAGATTTTCAGCTACTTTTCCAGCTCAGTTGTTAAACTCATTCTGCCTGATTTACCAATTGCTGAATTGTTCATTTGTTTATTTATTTATGATGCAAGTCCCTTGGGCTTCACAACTCGTTTCAAAATGCTACTGCTCCATCTGGTTTAAATAGAGCATACTAAGAAGAAATAAGAGAAACAATGGGACCGTGAGTTTGAGGAGAAAAAAGAAACTACCAGGCAAACAGGAACCAGGGAGAAATTCAGATTCTTTCTTCTTTATGACTTTGCACTGGGGAAGGGAAGCTATCCTCAACAAGAAGATGTGCTTTCTCTCTAGAAGTTCACATTTCTACATCAGATACGATGATCTGATATTCAACATCCATGATGTCTGAGTCCGTGAATGACTTTATGAATCGTGTTTAGGCAGGCCAGTATCTGGAGCCCTGGACAATAGTCCTTGTTCTTCCCTTTTCCTATCTGTTTCATTATTCTCTTGGGCCTTCATATGCCTGAATGCAAGCTGCCTTGTAGGACATTCTGCCTGTGGAATGAGCCAAGGGTAAGCATCCTGGCTTTGGGCATTCTGGATTCTCCAGCAGAAGTGCCATTCACCGTGATGAGTACGTGTCATTGGCACAGAGTCAGGAAGGCTCTGGTGGTTGAAGATGTGAGCTGTTGGTGTCTCTCAGGTCTCAGTTAGAGTCCCAGCTCTGCTGCTTACCCCCTGGATGATCATGGTGATGCTGCTTTGTTTAACCTCTCTGAGCCTCAGTTTCCTTATCTCATAAGAGGAGCTAGTTTTTAATAACACAAATGTAATAAGCTTGTTCAGAAGATTAAACAAGCTGTACATAAGAACTTCACAGCAAATACTCAGGAATGATTATTTTTATAAGATCTGAATGTACTTTCACTTTACTCAACCACTGGTCTTCACAGTGTCCTCCTGTGAGAAAGGGTAGGAAGGCATTGTTGGCTCTATTTGACAGAGGGAAGGGCTCATAAACCAGAGACCCCCTCTCTCCACAGTAATTGTTCCCTCTCCACTCTGCCGCCTTTTGGTAGTGGTTGCATATCCTCTGTTCACCTTTCCTACAGCATGACTCAGAGCTTTTCCTTCTGACAGCCAATCTTCTGAATGAGAGACAATAACAATCAAATATGTTGGTGTTATTCACCAGGAGAGCTAATAGCTCTCTTTGCTTTCAACATTAACAAAATGAAGTCTATGGTTTTAGAAAGCACTGAACAAGGATGGCACATAATCTGATTGAGTCACATTTGATTCGTACTGTTTTCCCTTTTTATCAAAGAAGAGGATAGGGTACATGTCCTCCATGAAGGAGAGCAGGACAGAATTGCAGAGCAACAGGCACAGGGCTGAGTTTTCTCCACACCCTACCAGTGCTCATGGTCTGATTGCATGTTGCCTGCTGTTCAGTTGGCCCTTCCTGAGAGGACTGGAGGGCAGAACAAGGACTCCGAGTTTCCCTAAGTTGTGAAAGCTGTTTAGAAGTTGCATACACTCCTTTGACTGTCCAATGACTCTTACAGTATTGAAGAAATGGCTGGACCTTTCCTGACCTAGCATGGTCAGCCAATCCACAGTCAATTTATTTCAGACAATTTGGAAGAGTTAAATCTATAACTGTAATATATTAGTTAAAATACTAGTTCTTGTAGCAATAAAATCTCAAAATGAATAACGGCTTAAGCATAACAGAAGTTTATTTCCTTTTTTCATGAAGGCCAAAACTCATTTTAACGTTTCTCTGGGCAACGACTCAGTCTTTTTCTATGCTGTATGTGGCTCCTCCATCTTCAACATATGACTTCCACGTTCAAGGATTCATTTGCATCAAGTTGATGGAAGAGAGGGAGAACATGAAAGCTTTGCAAAGGGAATGTTGCTATGGGCCACACCCATTCCATCTCATTGGCCAGAACTCACATCCCTTGGCCAGAACTCAGAGGCTAGGGCACACCTAACTTCTAGGTGGGGTCTCAGTTTGTGCTCCAAGAGAAGATGAAATGGTTTTGGTGAACCAACCAGTCCCTGCCTCCAAACAATAATGACAAAAATGAAGATTTATAAAGCAATTTTCTCTGTGCCAGGCACTGTGTTAGCACTTTATCTACATAGGTTTTAAATTCATATACCATATTATTTGCCTATTTAAAGTATACAGTTCATTTTTTTGTATATTTACAGAGGTGTGCATCCATCACCACAATCAACTTTCAATCATTTTCAGCACCCCAGAAAGAAACACATATCTATTAACAGTCAGTCCCCATTTCCTCCCAATCCCTTCCCCAACCTGAGGCAACCACCAATTTACCTCCTATCTGTATAGACTTAACTATATTCTGAACATTTCATATAAATAGAATATTTACATTCCTTATCTAATCCTCACAACAACCCAACAAGGTAGGCACATGTTATTCCCATTTTACAGATTAACAGAGGGATCAGGTTGCTAATAAGTTTAAACTCTGCCCATCACTGAAAGCCATAATATTGAGCTGTTTCCCAAGTATAAATCATGCCATGATTTGGAGGGGGAAAGTGAAAAAAGTGTTCGTTTGTTTGTTTGTTTGATTGCATTTAATGACCTTCATGGGAAAATGCTGACTTCTTCATGGATAGCTCCTTTACCGAAGTGATAGGCATTTAGGAATCAGAGAGCTTTTAGGCTGAAGCCCAGACCCATCACTTTCCCAGTGTATACAAAGTCTATGCTCCTTAATTCCTCTCAAGTCTTAGTGATTTTATCTCTAAAACAGGAATAATATATCTCTGTTTGCTGGGAGGATTCATGGAGATTAACCCATATGAAAGCTGTTCCCACAACTTTACACAGTTGATACCTTGCCAGTGTTAGTAGTTCCTGCATAGAAGTGAGATTCTGGCTATAATTGGGTAGCCAAAGACATTATGTTAATGTATCTGGGCCTCCAGGAGACTGTCCAGGAAGAAGATTTTGTGCCTTGCATTTTATAGTATCCAGATTACAGCCCAGGAGTGGCTGGGACCCTAGGAGGATCTAGCAACAATGAGGGGTAGGAAAATGAGACATATTCTCCAGGATAGAAAAACAATGATTCTCCAGGATAGAAAAACAATGTGCAGAGTCTCATCTGTCAACTTCTGATCTCAGCTGGGCAGAGCTGCTCATTCTAGGCACCTGGAAAGAACCAGCTGAGCCAGTGCAAGTTTGAAGTTCCTTGGGAAAGAAGATAAACTGGCTGAGTTTCTGTAGGCAAAGAGCCAGTAATGAGGTTTCCAGCTTTCCATCACATGCCCTTTTCATCGCTTTCAGCCCAGCCAGAGCCGGCAATGCCTCATACTCAGGGACCAAGTGTATATTTGAAAGGCTCAAGGAAGTAGTTAGAAAGGAGTGAATTATGCTTTTGTTCCATTGACCCCTTCCCCACCCTACCCTGTCCTTAGCCATCACAATATTAAAATCTAGGCATAAGAGCACAGAGAAGACTGTGGGGAAGGGTAGGGAAGTTGTATTATGAGTAACTGGCTCAGTCATATCGCCAGAAGAGATCATCCGAGAGAAAAGGCCTAAATTCTACGCAGGATTACGTTCATATTTCAGCCTTAAAAATATGCCCTAGAAGCCTCTGGTTCTGCCATTTCCTCACTGAATGGACAAATGACTTACTCTCTCTGAGCCTGCATTTCCGTATAGGATTGTTACCGGGACAACCATGCATAACTAAGCTGCAACCTTCATAATTCCAGGTGGCTCCTTTCACATGGACTAGGGGTCAGCATATTGTAAACATGTCAAGGGCCAGATCCTAAATATTTTAGGTTTTATGGGCTACATGGTCTCTACTGCAACTAATCAACTCTGCTATTGTCATGTAAACGCAGCCGTAGATAGTACATAAACAAATGGGTATGGCTGTGTTCCAATAAAACTTTATTTATGGGCACTGAAATTTGAATACTGTATAATTTTCATGTGACTCAAAGCATTATTCTTCCTTTGATTTTATTTCAGCCAATTAAAATGTGAAAACCACTCTTGGCTTATGCAGTGTACAAAACCAGACAGTGGGCCAGACTTGGTGTGCAGGCCATGGTTTGCAGACTCCCAACATACCCTAAAATACGTTTTTCACCCTCTAGAGAGATGCAGTATGGTGCCCTGATTATTGCAAGGATGAAATAAGAAAATATATCTAAAGTGATTAGCATAGTATCCATCCCTTATAAGTGCTCAGCAAATAGTTAGTATTAGCCCCTTAAAAAAGAACTGCCTACTCTCCACTTGCCATGGACATTTGGAAAGGGAGGCAGTCACATTTGGTTGCTTAACATTTCTACTATATTAAACTGTTATTCTTATTAAGGTATATATTAAAATTAAAAATATAAAAACTGATCTGGACAAGTAGTGGCATTAGTCAGTCATACAGTTTTTGGGTTTTGTTTTTGTTTTGTTTTGTTTTTCTTTTCTTCCCAATGCCCCAATGTTGGCTCTTCAGTTTCTAGATGTGTCTTTAGAACTTGGTCTGTGCTGCTAGGTGCTCCATGAAAAATGAGTTTAGATCTTTCCTCTCTAGTATTCTCTTAGTATTCTCCAAAATGGGCCTATATATACCAAGAGTATGCAAGATGACAACCCTTCTGTCTATATTAATTCTTCATCTCATTCTTTAAATTTTTGTTCTTGTATAGGTTTTATAATGTACATACTATGCCATAGCACTATAGCTGTACACCTGACAATTTATAAATATATAAATATTTATATCATGAGGCTATGTCCTCAAAAAATTTAAAACGATGATTTCAGCAATCAAACTTTTAAGACATCTGGCCTAGGAGGAAATCAGAAGTATTCGGTGGGAAACAAGAATTGATATGAGTGACACAAGTGTTTTTAAGATCGAATTACAGTTCATTCTGGTGTCCATTTTGTGGCAGGTAGGTAGCAAGATATTTAACATTTTTTATTTCTTTTTTTATGTTTATTTATTTTTGAGAGACAGACATACAGAACACAAGCAAGGGAGGGGCAGAAAGAGAGGGAGACACAGAATCTGAAACAGGTTCAAGGCTCTGAGCTGTCAGCACAAAGCCTGATGTGAGGCTCAAATTCACAAACTGTGAGATCATGACCTGAGCTGAAGTGGGACGCTTAACCTACTGAGCCTCCCAGGCACCCCTACATTTTTATATTGTGAAATTAAATAACACAACAGCTATATGAAATAGATCCTACCATCCCCATTTTATAGATAATGAGCAAAGAATTAATTCAGAGAAGTTAAACAACTTGCAAAGGTTAGCTTGAATGATTCAGGGCTGCCTAACTATAAAGCATGACATTTTCCATTTTAGCATTCATTGAATTGAAGAAGTTCATGAAAAAGGAATGATCATCCTTTGGTATTCCTAAACTCTAAAGCTAGTTTTTTCCCTATTACACATTCTTAGGTTATTGAGTGGTAAATGGATAAAACTCCACTCCCAAAGACGTCCATGATCAACTTCTTGCTCCCACCCCCACCACAAACCTTTGTGTTACCACATGCTTCTCACTCTGGATATCTCCTTCTTAATTGGATGTCTCCTAGTCATCCATCAAGATTCAGCTTAGGGGCACCAGGGTAGCTCACTTGGTTAAGCATTTGACTCTTGATTTTGGCTCAGGTCATAATCTCACAATTCATGAGATTTAGCCCCATGTTGGGTCTCTGAGCTGACAGCACAAAGCCTGCTTGGGATTCTCTTTCTGTCCCTCCCCTGCTTGCTCTCTCTCTCTCAAAAAAAAAAAAAAAAAATCACATTAGACATTACCTCTTCCTGGTTTTATCCCAAAACTAAGTTGGATATCTTTCCTGTAGGCACCTATAGCAGTTTAATGAAAGACCTTATAAACTATGCATTGTGTAGTTAGCTATTATCTGCTCATTGCTCCCTAGAATGAAAGTCTAGGGAACAGAAAGTCTGACCTTGATTGTATTGTTCTTCTGGAATCCAACATAATTATACAGTGCTTGCAACATACCAAACCTTCTATAAACACTCATGAAATGAAGGAATTCCTTCTTCATTGATTTGGAGTCTGACATAAGTTTGCAAAGAGATGGTTTGAAGTTTGTGTTTACTAAAGTTTCCCACGACAGGATAAATTAGTGGATATTAATGAGATTATAGGGAACTATATAATAGAAGAACAAAGAAGGCAATCCTTCATATGTATGTATGAAAGCATCTTCCTTCTGAGTTTCTTAGAACTAAAGAAGATGTACAAACTTAAATCCATCATTTGTATTAAAATGTATCCAATTTATGAATACATATATATATAAGCATATGTATGTTCACAGGTGTGCACATATATAAATCTACACATATTCATGAGCATGAATTAATAAAAATAGACTACCACAATTTTTATAAACTATCTATTAGATCATTGCATGCTCCGCAAAACGATAAAGTTCATTAATACACTTCAGGTTAGCTGACCCTGCAGTCATCCAGTTGCTTTAAATCTCCTTCAGTCACCAAGCTACTTCCCTTGTGGACACATAAAGCTTTACCTCTTTCTTTAAAGAGAAATAGCATTTACTGAGAGCTTTTGCAATATTATATAGATATTCAACAGAGGTGATCTCATGTAAACCTCAGACATTTGCACAGACCCATAGGTCCTGAACTCAAAGAAAATGTATCAAATCAAAATTTTACTCAAATAGAAAATACAAGAAAGCAGGAAGAAGGGAGATAAGACTAAGAAAAATTCTGAATTATGTTAAATTCAGTTACAAATGAATATTGTTAAATTCAGTTATAGAACTTTGTTGCATGGGATTATATAAATTAATTTATTGGTCATAAAATGAGAGAGTGTAACCATTAGCACAGATTTTTTATCAGAGCAGGGAGGGGCCTTTTCAGTTGATTGAAGGAAACGCTCTCTTCCCACCACCAAATGTTGCTACATGTGCAGGGCTTTCTTACTTGTTATAAGGGGACAGCATTGGAACAGTTGTTCCCAGACTTTTATAATTCATAGACCAAAAACACTTCAGAACAAACTTTTATAGGTCAAGAGAATTGCCAGCTTTTATCTTGCCAGTGAAATGGAAAACACGTAAAAAAAAAAAAAAAAAAACAAGACCGAAAAGACTAAGATCTATTCTCACCATCATTTCAGAAATAAAAAGACAGCTTAATAGCAAAAACAATAGGAAGCAACAACAAGCAGTAAGAAAGACATAATCTTATAATAAAGGAAGGTCATTCTAGTTTGAGGAAAATCACTACACCCTGCTGACTCTTCTCACCCTGCCCTGGAGTGGGGAGTCAGGGACCAGCCTCTAGGGACCTTTGCCTCTGCTCTGCATACATTTGAAGACACACAGATCCAGTTTAAGTTCAGGCCCTACAAATTCCTAGCTGTGATAGCTGGAGCAGGTTACTCAACTTTGCTGGTGCCATTTCCTTACATGTCAGATGAGGATATCTAACTGACTGTATTAATTTCTTAGGACTGCTAGTCGCAGTCTAGGTGACTTACAACCACAGAAATCTATGGTCTCATGGTTCTGGATCCCAGAAGTCTGATAGCAAGTATCAACAGGGCCATGCTCCCGCTAAAGTTGCTAGATGACGATCTGTTTCAGGCTTCTCTTCCAGTTTCTGGGATTTTCTTGTCCTTTAGCAGCATGACTCCAATTCTCACATAGTGTTCGTCCTATGCACACACCTGTGTCCAAATTTCCCCCCCATTATAAGGATACTTGTCTGATTGAATTAGAGAACCATTCTACTCCAGTAGGACCATTTCTTAAATAATTAATTTCTGAGGCAGTCCTTCTTCCAAATAACCTCACACTCTGAGGTATAAGGGTGTTAGGACTCCAATATATGAGTTTTAGAGGGATACAGGTGAACTCATAGCACTGACCAAGCCTGTAGAATTGTATCAAAGTTATTCACAGGACAGGCTGAATACTTTGCAAATGACCAGAACAATGTAAAGGTTTGTTGTTGTCATTTTTTGGAAGAAAGTTTATAATTGAGGAATTTGTGATTTAGGGACAGTAAGCAATCTATGCAAGGATATATAACTAAGATGTAGTGAACGTACATGAAGAAAACGTTAATGAAATAAACAAGTAAATAACAGATGTTGAAGCAGAGGTAAGACTATAAATAAAAATAAAGTCCAATAAGGAAGTAAAAAATAACAGGGGAGTGGAAGATGCCATTCTATGCAGGACGTCGAAGAGTTCTATGAGGAGACATGAGCAGAATCCTTCCCGATGGCAGTAAAGGAACAAATCCTAAGTGAAAGAGGAGCCCCTGAAGGGAGGTGATTTTTGCTAGGCTCTGATTTTTGCTTTAAAAGAATCACTCCAGCTTCTCTGTGGACAGTAATTTGTAGCAAGGCAAGAGTCGAAATAAAGAAGCAAAGAAACCAATTAGGAGGTGATTGTAGAGATCCATGTGAGAGATGATGGTGGTATATATGGGGCATAAGGGCAGAGATGGAGGAAAGATTTAGAATATATTTGGAAGACAGAATTAGCAGCAGTTGCTGATGAATAAGATGTGGGATATAGGATAAAAAGAAGAGTCAAGAATGACTCCCAGGTTTTGGCCAGAGCAAGGAGTTGAATGATTATGTCATTTCTTGAGACATATTGGTAGTACAACAGATTTGGGAGAAGAAACCACAGTTTGGTTTTGGGGATTTTAAATATGAAAAGCATATCAGACAGTCAAGTGAAGATTCTTAGACGTGGTATTCACCTGGGTGTAAAAATCTGGAGTGCAGGACACAGGTTGGGACTAGTATAGGTAGTCTTTAAACTATGGGTGACATTTAAGCCTTGACTGGATGCCGTGGCCTAGCAAGTGAGTGCAAATAGAGAGGTTGAATGATGAGCACCAGGGAACTCTTAAATTGAAAAGATCTGGAAATGGAGAAGGACTAGCAGGAGAGACTTAGAAGGAAGGGTTGGTGAGGTAAGAGGGAAATAAGGGAGTCTCAGGAATCAAATAAGGAAGGAGGTTGATTCAGGGAAGTTGGAACTAATTCTGTCAAAGGACTGTGAAGAAATTGAATATGTGGGATTGTACACCGGCTATTGGTCTTGTTAGTGGGCATGTTCGTTACTTTCTTAATAAAAGCACCTCTGGTGGAATTTTGAGGGTAAATTAAATCAGTTAAGGAGAGAATAAGATATGAGGAAGTAAAAACAATGAGAATAGCCACTTATATATTATGTCATCTGCTACCTCAATTTTTTAGACACAGTGGACTTCATAGTTAAGAGAGTAGGCTGTGCAGTCTTAGACTTTGGTCATTATTCTGACTGTGCCGTTTATTGTCAAGTCACCTAACCTCTCCAGCCACAGAGTCCTCATCTACAAAGTGGAGATAATAGTATAATCCATTTGAAAATGCTGTGAGAGTTAAATGAAAAATGTAAGTAAAATGTAACACATTTCCAGCCCATGCTAAGTGCTCAGTAAATGTCACAACTTCCACTAATATCAGCAGAGTGCTGGTATAGCTTCAAGACTCCATGCAGTTTGTTATGTCTGGGAGCAATTGGTAGCATGAGGGGATAATTATGACAGAATACATGTTATGATTCTCCTTGACATGGGAACAGAGCAGTGTGTTATAATATAAAAATTATAAACACTTGTCTATATTAATTTTTCATGGGCCATGTCATGGTGAAACAGTCAGGCAATGCGGCGAAATGGACAGAGAAGACATGGCTCTGGAGGGAATTTTGGGAGGATCATCGTAGATCAGGGAGGTGGAAATCATGGAAAGACTTAGAGAAAATAGACCAAGCCTCTTCAGGCCATGTGGTGAATAACCCACACACCAATATAGAGGAAATAAACATTTATCTCGTAAGCATAGTTATCACCTATTTACCCTTTGCTACACGTAGTGTTTACATCTGGTCTTTCTAACCATTTATAAACTCAAGTCCTGCTCCCCTACCCCTCACCATTATGTTGCATACCCCTGTTCCTACAGTGCCTAGTATTAAGTATGCTCTTGAAAGAGGTGCAATATGCACCTCATCCATGCATATTGGAGACCCCCTAATAAGATGCACAGAGGGAAAAGTAAACAAGGAGGGGATAGTCTATATGTGAACAAATTAACTTGGCTGCTGGGTCATTCCCTAGAAACATATAGCTAAGAAAATCTCTCATGTTTAAACCTGGATAGCCTGCAGCACCTTGTCCCATAGAAGGCTACCACTGATGTCTCTCAAGGAATATTGATTGCACATATTGAAGATAGCAGTTTCTTATATGGATGGCCAAATGCTGGAGTAAGCTGACTTAGGACAAGAGTTGGCAGTGGGACCTTTGAGAAAGAGATACCTGCCTCCTTGCTTGGCACACCTTGACCTAATGGCAGTAGATGTATAAGTATGTGCAAAAACTCATTGTCATTATGAATTTTGTGATGGGTGCTTATTTGAAACAGGTGAAGTAATCCTAGTTGGTCTCACTGGGAACAGCTAAACTGCTGCAAATATGCTTCCCTGGGCTGGTGAGTTCAGTTGACTATCGGTGGAAGTGAGTCGGAGAGGAGCTCCTGAGCTGAACAGCAGCCCAGAGCAGAGCCCCAGGCCTCCCATTCTCTGGCAAAGAGTCCGTGTGTCCCTGGTGATGGTCTACAGTCTGGATGATAGCTGTCTCTGTGGTTGCTGCCCCTTCTTCCCAGCAGGCAGATCAGAAGACTCCTTGGCCAGCACCAGTAGACATTACAAAGACAATTTAAAGGGAAAAGGAAACAGAAATCCATTTTCAAAAGGAAATAGGATAAGAAAAATAGCAGTTTAGGGCTATGCATCGTAAGTCAGGCAGTGTATTTTCTTTGGTTTACTTAATCTCACAAGGTAAAAATTAGCAAGGCCTTTTTATAGTTAAAGCAACCCATTTTACAGGAAGTAAGTGGCAAAATCAGGGTTTAAGCACAAGTCTATTTGGTTCCAAAACCTAGGATCTTTTTCTGATTTCTACTAAAGGCCGTAGTCAATAAATCTGCTCCCAGTGCTTGTCTGTCACTGTTGGAAAGGGAGGTATGTTCAAGAGTGCGAGCTCTGAAACCAGGTTGTCGGGAGCTGATTCCAGCCCTGCCACCTAGCAGATGTGTTAACCTCTCTGAATCTCAGTTTTCTCATGTGCCATATGTTGTTCATGATACTACCTACTTCATAGGGCTGTTTTGAAGATTACATGAGTCTAAGGCCCTAGAACACTGCCTGACATATGAGAGGTGCTTTCATCATCATCATAATTATTATTGCTATCAATGTTTTCTAGCATTGATATTCAGTGGACACAAAGAGGTAATGCTGACCTTATCAGAGAGGAAACAAGTTCAGGCACTGCTCTGCTCCTCCATGTAGCCTGCCTATTAATGATCTGACGTCGATCGATGATACTGTTACTGATTTCTGCATGCCTTCTCATTTTTAGGGCTTCCATGCTCTAGAAGTAGCATAGTAGGATAGAACACTGTTCTTGACATCAGAAGACGTGGGTTTGAGTTCAGGCTCAGCTCACACTTGGAAACTGTGGGCTCTGAGCAAACCACTTTATCTCTTTTGCTATGGGTTCCTCATCTGCACAGAGAACAGGTTGAACTCGCTAATTGCCGGGGTTCCTTAAACCCCTTAATTTTGGTGAACAGTTGAACAAAGTCACCTAACTTGTGTGAGCCCTGGCGGCTCCCTTACTGTATACCTCCCCTGGTTGCACAGAGGAGGCTCAGAGAGAGTGAAAGTGTCTGGTACACTGTGACATGCTATGCAAACATGAGGGCTGATCTTTACAGAACTATGATGAGATTTAACCCTGCATACTATGGCTCACTATGTATATGTTTGAGATACAGGGGCTTTTTGCATTTTGCCATCTTTGCCTACCCCCCACTGGGTTGGGTGGATCCACCTTAACAAGGTGTGGGGGAACACAAGTGGAGGATGGGGGTGCAATACTGATGGTGGGAAAGCATCTTATTGGTTAATGCTGGTACATCCCAAGCACCAATTACTGTCACTGCTCCCAAAGCTGATATATTTATCAGGATGAGTTACAAGGAAATATATGTACCCAGGGAACAAGGATGCTGCATGGTCACCCCCTGTGATGTAAAATATAAGAGTCTAGGAGGGGCTGTTTTATAATTCATCAGGTTTCGCTAGTGAGTTCTGTCGGAGTCTTAGTTATAAAGGCAAGTGTGAACCGGACGTCAGACAGGAGAACCTGGCACCAAGGAGACGGAGAAGCTGCCTGTGGTGCCTCCTGCCTCCTCCCTGCTTTGTTCCAATAATTTTGTGCTCGGTAAGTTCCCTGGCTTTGCAGCTAATCGTTGTTGTTGAATAAGCTTGGCAAATGAATCTGTAGTTTGGAATATGCACTTGCTGTCATAAGTGTGTGTCAGTGTTTGGACTTCTGACAAATTCCACAGTTCCCTTTAATGAGCAAAATAGCTTAAAAGATGAAACAAAACCCGACAAATCAATTATTCACCTTGATCCTTGGAAGGCTGCTTTCTTTGGTTGCTAAAGTTTCTCAGGTTTCATTCTGTCAGTTTCATTTGTTGGAGGAGCTTTGAAAAGAACAAGTCTCTTTGTCATGAAATTGTTTTTCTTAGCTGCCAAAAGGAGGTATGTACAGGGTGGTTTGTCTATCCCCACCCCCCGGCTTACTCTCCCCAGCAATCGGTAAATCTTAAAACAGACCGTTTGCCCGGTAACCAGCTCCAACAGAGCTGAACCTGTACGAGGCAGGATTCAAATTGCAATCTTTTGTGCGAACAGAACTGAGGGGCTGTGAATAATTGTCACTGTGGAGATTATTGTGAAACTCAGTATGGTATGGTGGTAGTCCCTGCATTTTGCCGGGATGGGATCAGAATCCAAAGAGATTTGCATTTGGCATGCCTGTTGATGATGTGGAAAGGGAGTGAAAGAAAAGACTGGTTCGTATGGAAAGAGCTGTACAAAGCACCCGTAGGTCTAACAAATGCACTCGGCATGACTCTTGAATTTGTGTAACTTGTAACTGTTGTCTCTAGTTTCCTATCCCCGTTAAGAATTACCTGAAACTGTGTTTTGATCCTCATCTGGGTATGCTCCAGCTCCTGGTTCTGGGTCCCGGCAGGAGGCAGGGTGAGCACTAACTCCTGGTCAGCTAGCCATAGGAAGTCATTTCCCCCTCTGAAGGAAAGAAGCAGAAGCTGTACCTTCCGGGACTCCTTTCTGCCGTGTTCTTTTGCCTCTGTCCAAATCTCATGGAAACCAACAGCTTGACGTACTTTTTTTTTTTTTTTTGCAGTAGCAGATTTAACTGTGGTGTCATATGGCATATTATATATGGAGAGGAATAGCAAGACATTTTTCTGAATGTTTAAGTGTGTCTGGCTTGTTGACATTTGCTTTATTTCACCAGCAAGGAGCTACTGTCTTCTGAACGCATAACTGTTTGTCTGTCTGAAGTGTTTACCTTACGCATAATTGCACTTTCTTTTTAGATGTAGAGTCTGTAGGTCTGACAAGAACATCCTCTTTATCCTCAAGGAAACAACTTGTTTTAGCATCTCTTTGAGAAGAATGGATGTGTTTCTTTTTTACCGGGGACTTAGCTTGCTCTCTGCTTCTTTCTGATAAAAAATGTTGGTCATCAGTATCACTGTGCTTCCAATAAAGTTACTTTTCCTTTCCTAGTATAGTTTCTGATTGCACCAAAACTTGGCAGATTAGGAATACGGAATATATCTTTTTCCAGGAACACATTTTTCAGGCATATTTCATTTGTCCATAAATAGCTTTTCCATATTTTCCATTTCTCTGAAGAAGTTCTGTTTAAAAGAGCAGAGGAGTGATGTATTGTGGTTGGCACTTAGGGGTGTGTAACCTGAGACTTGGTTTCTAATCTACAAACAGCTGCCCCACATGGGGTCTGTAATACGCCTTTTTGTCTTATGTTCAGCTCAAAGCCCTTTGGCTTCAGCAGTAATGATTAAGATAGCAAATTCAGCAGATCGTTGCAGGTATAAACAAACATCTGCATCTTATGACCCTATCATCCTATGAGGCTTTGTAAAGCTCAGGACACAAGACTGAAGGTTCCTAACAATGTTAATGTATTTTAATGCCAAGAACAATACAGTTATAAAGTACTTTTGTGATGTATTGTACATTGGATTTTATTGTACCACATTTTTTTTTAAATCACGCATGCCAGGGCCCATGGTTTATTTTGTGGCAGTATCTGGGTTTTGATTTTGTGTGGTTTTATCAAGAAAGAAACCGATGTACCAATCTCAGTAAACCGAGTTTCTTCTTTATTTGGTGGTGGTTTTTTTCATCTTCTCCGCCCACCAAGAATAAGATCTATTTATAGCAACAAAAGAAAATTTAGCATAAGTTATTTTCAATTAAATTTGCAGCAAGACAAACATGAACTGTGACAAGAACCTTCTGAGAGAGCGCATACACACAAAACGTGTCTCTCAACAAAGGATTAAAAGCCAAAAAGGCATTAACGTTTTGCCTACGTGACATATATCATTTTCTTTGAGAGAGGTTGGGAAGGGTGAAGGGGGAAAAGGTTTAAAGGAGCTATTCGGAGCCTGGCTCTGGCCTTGTGGGAATGAAAAGGGTAGTGGGCTTTGTGTGACCATGATAAGCACCTCACTCTCCTTATCTGTCAAATGGAGGAGGGGAAAGTCATGAAGATTACAGCAGAGAGATGTTGTTTACAAAGCAAATGGTACACTGTTTGGTGCAAAGGGGAACCAATAAAAGATAGTCATTATTGCTACAAGTCAAATTTTCTAACAGAAGTTAATGAAGTCTGATGTTGGTTTTGAAAGAACTATGTACAGTAAATGGGAAGATTATAATTTTTTTTCTTGTTAGATATAGTTCTTATAGCTAGATAATTTGTTTCCGTTTTTATTTTGGAAACCTAGTAAAGATGGAGTTATTACCTTTTAGTGTACTTTTGACTACTTCTTAGAATGGCATCCACAGTCCATATGTTATTTAAAGAACAAACTTGATTTCAAATGGGGAGTGTGGAAATGAACTGAGGCCAAATAATATATGACAGCCTCCTAAGTGTTTTGCTAAACAATGGTTAGGTCATAATTCTAGCCCTGACACTGCCTTAAAGTACCTGATTATTATAGTAAATATCGTTTATTAAGTCCCTTGCAGAGTACTGAATGTCTTACATTTATTTTCTCATTTATTCCTATCACCACCCCGCCAGGTAGATTTTTGGCTTCCCATCATCAAATGAGAAAATGAGATGAGAGAAAGTCTCTTTTAAATACTTCTAATTTAAATTGGCATATGGCAGCACCAGAATTTGAATTCACACCCGTTTGCCTCTAGAATCTATCCTGCATCCACCATGGTGGAATTATCCGATAGGATTTTCCTAGCTTTCCATGGTTCCACTTTGGAACCTTTGCCCGAGATCTGTTTTGATTCTTCTCCCCACATGTTTAACCTCTGTCAGTTTAAGGGGTTTAGAAAAAATAATGTTGAATATTTCAGTTTAAGATGTTTAAAAAAATAATCTTGAAGATTTCCTTTTCCTTTGCTCTCGTTTTTGGTCTACACCAATCAAGATCACATTTTCCTAAGCTCTCTTTATAATTCTTACCAAAGTATAAAATTTAGTATAAAAATTTAAAAGGTCATAAATCTACCAAATTCAAGGTAAGGTCTAAAAGTTACTCTGAATCACCACAGCCCTTTGACCTGAGCAGCCTTCCTCTGTGCCTCTAGTTTTAGAGGAGTCTGTTTGCCAAGAGGTGGGCCCATTTGGATCTCCCTAGATAACATTCAGAATAAATAGGGCCCCAAGATTTCTTCCCTAAACAATCCTGAGTTGTACTGAGTGCCCACCCCTGGGTATGAGGGAAAACTGAGAGGCTGCTGTTTGCCTGGGAGTAGGGATTGAGGCTGGGAGATAATTTGTTGATCAGAGCTTAGACTCATGAGTTGGGATGGTCACATATCTACACCAAAGCCCTTTTGTGGTGTAGAAAGAAATAATGGCAAGTAAGAGGGACTGGCCTAGGTCCGGGGGCCTCCACTTGTGTCCTGGCTCTGGGCCACAATAATGTTAGGACAGACCTACCCCGTGCTGAAGAATGTTTACTTCTATTTGAGAATAGCGATGCTGAAATTCCAGTGGGTTGGTTTTGTGGGGCTTTTGTTTGTTTTTGCTTTTGACCTTTTTCCCCATTAAGCCAAAAGAAGTCACTTGAACAAGAAAGTGGTCCAAGCTATGAAGATCTCAGACTAAAAGCTTTCTAAGTTCCATTTTGGAGTTGACAGCAACATGATCCATCAAGGCTATGGCTACAGTTCAGAGGCAGAGACTGATTTAGGAAGATGACCTTTAGGGTCAGCTGGATTAAAACTCTCTACCATCTATCTTGTCTGCCGTTTGAAAGTATAATTGTGCAGAGTGACATTTGTTAATTTCAGGTATCCTTTTCTTATCTCAGTTTTAAATCGTGATTGTAACCCTTAGTGCTATGGACTAATGGAAGGCTGCCTAAGGGACCCACGAGGAACCCTGCCTTACAGGCTGTTTTGAAAAGCAGCGAGGACAACAAATGGCTTTGTGTGGCCTCCCATTATTATCACACCCCTTCTTCTGTCCAGGCCTCATGCTCCCACTGGATCCTTTTCATCTTCTGTTATATCAGATGCAAAGACCTACCTAAGAAGAGCTAACAACCCAAATCTCTGTAATTATTAAGCATCTTGAGGATTTAGTGGGGTTTTTAAAATTATTTTTAATGCAGTGAAAGCTATTATGCAATTAGCAGAGTGATTTTGGGTTTGTCTTCATTACTCTTCATCAAGTATTTTTCTAGATGGAAAGGCAAAGTACATCTTGGGAAGTATTCCCACTACTAAATCTTACAACCTTGCTTTCCTTAGCTATGAAGCAAGTATAGTCATCCTCGTCTCAAGGATGTTGGGAAGATGTAAATGAGATGACGCATGTCCCAGTAAATAGCTATTCCCTCATCCGTGTAGAAGCATCTGGCACAGTAAATACTTAGCACATAGTGTGACTACATTAAATGTTTATTCAGTCTGAAAATACAGTAAACTACTGACTCTCTGATGACTAAGGTGTGTGCCACATTTATTTTTCCTAGCAGAGGTAGTGGGAATGGTCCAGGAGATAAAACACAAACAAAAACAGGACAAAACAAAACTTATCATTTAATCTCCACATTGAAAACTCCTAGCAGTATACGCCATGGGCGCCATGTATGCCATTGATTTTTACTTTCTTTTTTATGTTTCATGTATCTTTTGAAACTCTGTAATGAGCATGCATTGTTTATACAATTGGGAAGAAAAAGGAGAAAAAATATTTTTAGGAAGATGAATTAAAGCAGGAAATGGTTATGGATAGATGGTGGAAGATACTCTGACTCTTTGGGAAAGTGAAGTCAAATATTCAAAAATATTTAAAAAACTTGGGAAAGAGATGTTTTCTGGTCTGAATAATCCAGATTAGTTTACTTTATTTACTTGCTTGGGGTTTTTTGGTCTATTATTAATCATTTATTAAGCATAGACTGGTGCCAGATGTGCTGCTAGGTGCTAAGACTACAAAGATGAAAAATAATCTTAGAACTCAAGGAGTTTATGATCCAAGAGACGTGAACACATGTTCTAGCACATGTGTGATTCTAACTGTGCCATGACGGGAGCAGGTAAGGCTACTTTATAGTACAAGTTACAGAAACCATGACTCAAACTGACTTGCTTCATAAAGGGAATGTATTGGTGATTACAACCTAAAAGTACAGCAGTAAAGCTGACTTTAAGAAGTCTGATCCTATGGTTCACAAGGTTGCCAAGAAATTCATTTCTTTGGTTTTGTCCTGCTGCCTCTTTCGGTATTAACTGCACCCTAAGACTATCTGCCCTTGTAGTCTCAGGACAGTGTCAGTGGCTCCTGAGTGGCTTGTTTTCTTAGTCATATACAGTCAGAAAGAGATCCTGAAAATCACCAGTGGAATTCACTTTGAATGGACTGGCTTAGCCATGAACATAAAACCGAATCACCAACTCCATTCTGGAGCTAAGACAGGATAAAGACAGCCTCCCCATGACCTTATGAGTTCCTAAACAAACTCCTAGCACCTGTCGCTATTAGGAGGAGCTGGTGGTGGTAATGGACACTGACCCAGCATCCAACATCCATCTTCAGCTTGTGATATGTACAACACATAATGTACAAGTGTTCATTAGAATCAATGGAAAGAAAGCCAAGCAGATAATTTTGCATGTCCTTAAACTGACTTCCATGTTGAGTAGGGGTTTGTCAAGAGATAAGAAACAGGAAAAGGCTTCGAGGAGAGAATAAGAGCTCTCTGCAGTAACAAAAACTAGCCAGGTAATTGTTCAACTCTCTGCTTATCTTTATATTGGCACTACTGCAGAAATTACCAGCCAGAAGCCATCTGCCCAGTGGTATAATTAACAGAAAACTTAACGTCTCAGTTTCACCAAAACCTGTTGTTGGCTGATGGCAGCTGGGTTTTAAGCTAAACCACAGTCAAATGTTCTTATTTTTTACAGTGTGACTACAGATTTGGTCAATTTAGTATGAACCTTAAAGTTTATGTCCTCTGGCTCTAAACTATAGTACTTTAGAGCTAGATCATACCATTGTCATCTTTTTTCTCCCTCTTTGCTTCTGAAACTTGTTCAAGGTTAATGACTCACCCACCGCCTCAAATTTATTTGCATTTTGCTATCATATTTGTGAAGTTATAAAGATGGAATACTTTTGATTAGATGTGTTTGCCAGTTATATATATATGTATATATACACATATATATACATACATACATACATACATACATACATATCACATTGAGAATGAGATGGGCTAGAATAAAATATCCATTAGCCAAATATCATTGCTCTGTAGCAAAATTAGACTTTGGTGACTGTGATTCACAGTTTATATAATTTATCAATCCTTCAGTCCTTCAGCCTTGGGCAATACTCACCACTTTCCATTTTCCACCTGTTTATTTCCACCGAGGGAATAAGAAGTTTTCTGAATAAGATTTTAGTGGATGGGCTGGTAACAGTTTCCACTAAACCTGCTGGATCCAAATTCCATTAGCTGTGCTTGGGTTGTTTTCCAGCTTCACAGCATAGAAGAGGAAGTGACAAGACTTAATTACTTTCTATAGGAAGCATACTCATACTGTTCACGATTTTCTGGCATCCACATGTAATCATACAATTTTTTACTCACGAAGCTTGTCTCAATACTGTCAACCTGCCTACCTAATGAGTTTGCAACTAAATATTCATAGGTCTAGCTTCTTTCCAAAGAACACTCAATAATGGCAATATGCAGAATCCAAGTATATTTCCTTGAGCCATTTGCTTCTGGTGTAGTAAATCTGTTCAGAAAAACTGCAGCCAGTCATGGGCGAGGGGTCCCAACCTCACTGTGTCAGTGAGGAGCCTAAGACATGCACAGCAAACATGCTTCAGTCAGAGAAGGATGCAGTAACATGTAGGAGATGCTTCCCAGAGACACTGGCTTCTTTCTCTTCAAATGAGACAGCTTTTTGGTACAAAAAGCAACTAAAGGTAGCGGAAGGATGATAAATACTTTTGATTTAAAAGTGCATATGGCACCCAAGTATTAAAAAGTGTCATAGTCCCATGATACAACTTTACTTTCCCATTGCACAAACCAGATAAGCTCTTTTTTGTTTTATCTTGAGCTTTCTTTATACAAGTAGAGAATTGGCATGAGAAAATATATTTTGGCTGAATTTCTTACCTCATCAGTAAGTGTTTTGAGTTTCTGACAAATAGGGGGTGCCAAAGAGGTATCAAAGAGACCAATACTGAATTTCAGGCTGCTTCCAGTATTTCTGGTTCTCAAATCACTGCAATGCTTACTTCTTGTTGGTACAGAGCTTCTATTCTGGGCCCTGTGAGTGACCCCCTCCCAACTGCTTTAGACCATTCTCCATACCAGGCCCTTATGCCAGGCTTTCACACATCTCCAGGATGGAGCAGCTAAAGACCTCATTGATTAACTGAAGATTCACTAAAGAGTTAATGCCTGGCACAGCTAGTTGTTAAATATTTTGACATCACTGCTGTCAAAGACCCATCTTATTTTCTAAGAACTGATGGCTACAGTTGAGAATAACATTCATACAGAGAAACAATGTATAATTAAGTGCTAAGATGTCTAAGACAGCCCTGTATGATGTTTTAAAGAGTTATAAAGGAGATATTATTTGAGATTGTTTGGAAAGATTGGTCAGGGATTTGGATAGGGTAGGAAGGACAAGACCAAAACATACTATTTGTTTGTTTGTTTGTTCGTTTGTTTAACCGATCATAACCAAGTTCCCCATTTGTTTGCTACCACTGTGTGCAAAACACTTTGCATACATTATCTTATTTACCTCTCATAGTAGCACTATGAGAAGAGAGGAGAAAATAAGGCTTGATAACACAACTAGAAAGTGTTGGAAAGCCCACGCATTATCCATTCTTGCCCATTGTGTGCAAGGCTTGGTGTTAGGTGCTAGCATGGTAAATATGAAGATTTTTTTTTCTTACTTGTAAGGGTTAAAATCAAAACAGCCCCTAAGTGAATGAAAAAGTGCTCATAACTATGGGTTATCCATAGTCAAGAGTATCATTTTAAAATAGGACTAGGTATCGCTTCTCGGCCTTTTGGCTAAGATCAAGTGTAGTATCTGTTCTTATCAGTTTAAAATAGGACTAGGTAATACATTTTTATACTGCTGCCTTCAGCTGTTTCAATAGCAATATAAAACATAGAAATGTGAGCCATAGGAACTAGCTAAATTCATTATAATTTGAGTATCAAATCTTTCAATATTAGTCTTCTTATAATCTTTGCATAACATAGGAATGTTAGAAAAAGCAACAAAGCACAGCCTAAATATTTAGTCTATTGGCAAAGTTTTACTGTCCATCTTTAAATGAAAACTGAAAGAGCAAGACTATTTGTTAATTATTTTACAGCAAATCTAACTTTTTTTCTAATTCTGCTTTCCAACTTATAGGAAGCATACAACAATGAGCATGCAGTTGCTGAAACTAAATTATGTAGGAAAGTGTACATTTATGGGCCCAAGTATGGAATCACTCTCTTTCTTCCAAAAATATCTCATAGTGAGTTTCTTGAGAGGAGGGATTTGATTTCATTTATCCTTCTGTACCCAGCAACTAGCATGGTTAGCTGATAGATACCAGGTAATACATTCTTCAAGGGAGGTAAAGACAATGTGGGATTGAGAAGTTGGGGAATAATTTCTAAAGCTGAACCTTGAAGATGATGCAGGAATTTATTACATATGCAGAGAAGGGCATTGTAAGGAGATAGTGATACTGAGCAGTGTTTCCAAAATAAGAATGGTCACAAAGGTTGTATGTTTAAGGAAAGCAAGGAAGACCTCAGTGTCTTTGCAGGGGTTTTTTGATCCTGACAACCTATTCTTCTGGACTTCTTTTCCTCCCCCCCTCTCCTTTGTCTTATCCATAACTCTACTTTTAAAATTCAGACTTCTTCAACAAATAAGAAAGAAAGAAAAAAAAAAAGAGCGAGAGACATAGGAAGCCACTTAAAAGGCACATCAACTAATTGTAATCATTGAATCTTCTTGGATCCAAATTCAAACTAACTTTTAAAAAATATTACATTCCTGGGGCGCCTGGGTGGCTCAGTTGGTTAAGTGTCCGACTTCAGCTCAGGTCATGATCTCACAGTTCGTGGGTTCGAGCCCCGCGTTGGGCTCTGTGCTAACAGCTAGCTCAGAGCCTGGAGCCTCTTTCAAATTCTGTGTCTCCCTCTCTGTGCCCCTCCCCCACTCATGCTCTGTCTCTCTCTGTCTCAAAAATAAATAAAACAAAAAAAATTTTTTTAACAAAATAAAAAAATAAATAAATAATACAACATTCCTGAGACAGAGATCAGAATACCAACTGGATATTCGATGATAAGTTGTTGGTGATATTTTAGATATGATAATAGTATTGTGATTTTAAAAATAAAGATAATTCTATCTCTAAACATACTTTATCTCTGACATATTCACAGATGAAATGATTTTCATCAGAATAATACAGAAGAGGGAAAATGAGTGGGAAGAAAGATAAAACAAACAAATAAATAAGCATTCATTTTTTTTTCCATCTTCCTAGAAGACCTTTCTCTTCCCTCCCTCCCTCCCAACCAGTGGGTTTCATCTTCTTGCTAGATCCCAAATGCTCTAAGCATGTTTTATAATTATCTGTTTATGTGGGTTGCCATCACCAGAAGGAGCTCATTAGTAAGGATTGCGATTTTTCTTTGTCCTCCCATCGACTGGCTCTTAGGAGGGGCTCAATAATGTTAGATAGAAAATTGAATTATAAATGAATAGGTACAGACTTCCAAGGTCTACATCAGAGTGTGTGATTGAAGTAGTGAGTTCCCCTTCATTTCTCCTAGTTTCATCTGATTCTTAATAAAGCAACTCTCAACGCCTGTTCTCTGTAGAAAACAGTATTTGCTCATGACTGAAAGCCAGGAATGTAACAGCCTAATTGAAACTAGATAATTCACACATTTGCATTTAATATTCATGAAATGCCATGTTGTGAGGCCATGTTCTTAATTAGTTTAAGATAGCATTGTTCCAAACCTGTTTAGTTCTTACAGAGATAAGGCAAATATAAAGAAAAATACTTTCTTTCTATTTAAAAAAAATTTAATTAAATTATGGTTATCTGACCCTGTTTTGAGTGTGAATTTACAAAACTTCTGAGGAAGTTCATCAGCTTCCTTGTTCAAGTCTTGTGAGCACTCTTTCGGTCCGTTGCAGGTGCTTATTTTGTACCAGTAAAATTGTGCCTCTGAAAGTCCAGAATGGAAAGTCTGGAGGGAGCTTTGCCAGGGATGTACTCAGTGCTCTTGCCCTTGATCCAGACTATGCTGAAGCGCCAAAAGCAACAAAAGTCAGCCCCATTTCTATTGTTTCAAGAAGTTTTTAAACAAATCACCCACTGGCTGTATACTGTTATTGAAAATATTAATTTACTTAGACTGCCAGATTTTTTCTCAAATAACATATGTATGTTAACAATAGAAAGGAATCCATCTGCCCCTCAGAATTCTTAGTTACCCACCCAGAAACAACCCAATGAGATGAATTTGTAAAAGCATGCGTGATATCCCCTAGAGAAACGTGTTTCACAGACCAGATGGGATTTTCTATTTTTTTAATAAAATTTCTTCATCTATGACAACACAAACTTGGAATTTCATGAATATGTGCATGAGAGAGAGCCCAAAGGGATTTGTTTCCCTCTGTGGTATACATATTCTTTCTGAAACTAAATTACAAATAAGGAATATGTATACCCAAACCTATTATGACATCCAGTAATAAGAACTGAATATCCATATATAGACCCTTCAGTGGAGTGTGTTATTTTTTCTTTTTGTATGTCCAAAATCTATTTTTCAGGCACCCACGACCACAAACATCCAATTCATTTGTGATGTATAAAGCAAGCCCAGGAATGATAAAAACCCAGTAACTGAAAAAAATTACTGTAACTGGCAAGGCTTTGAGGGAATGGAGAGGTTAATCAGACATCTGCTTACCTCTAGTCTTCATTGGAATTCATTGGGTGTTAAATACCTGACTTCAACAGGATAAGCTTGTTGGGTTAGGTAGATGGAATATCATACCCACCAAAGATATATCATTGTCCTAAGATTTGAGAAAACAAAGAGTTTACAGCATAGCTGTGAGGTTTGGGGGTTTTGGTTTTTGGTTTTTGTCATCTAGGTAGAGTTGTTTTCACCATCTGGGTCAGGGCTTTGTTTTGAACTGTCTTTCTCTTTTAAAGCCATAACCTCTTCCATTGTCTTGCCCTAATGAAGAATTCCATAATTGCAAGTATTTGTTCTTTCATTCATGTATTTAGTTATTTGTAAAATATTTATTTGGTTCTTACTTTGTTCAGCAGTATCTGGTACTAGAAAATATATGAAAGCTTTTTGAGTTGTTTGGTATAAATTTTTTGTTTCTTTGTTTTCAAGTTTGGGACAGTTATCTGTCTTTCAGTTGCAGGACAGAAATACACTTGTGGGGCCTTCACAATGGAGTTAGAAGAAATGAAGGACCAACACTAAAAGATTTAAACTTGAAAGCCATAAGACGTTATGTTAAAAATACAAACCATACTCTGGTTTTAATTAAGTGGGTCTAAGTGTGAAGTGCTAGGGGACTCTTCTATTTATAAATGGGCCATATTCTTCTGTGGGCCTTAAGTGCATCTTGCATATTTATGATATATGCATATATTTGGCCTAGGAATGCACATGTACAGAGAGATTCATATACATATATGCACAAAGAAGGAGTACTCTTTCCAAAGGGCACAGAGGTATGGAATGCTTCTTTATAGATTTCTCAGCTGAAGCTTACTCTACGCCAATTTGTTTTTATGTGTGGCCTTCTGAATTGATAAGTTACCCTGGAGGCAAGAATATTACGTTTCAGTAAATTAACAGGAATGAATAATTTGAGTAAGTTTGAACAAGAGAAGGGAGTATATGAGGGGTAGGGCTATGTCTGTTTTGCCTACCACTTCCAGAACCTAACACTCTGCCTGGCTTGTGTTAAGCATTCAGTGAATAAGCAGATTAATTAGTGCAAGTTTAGGATTGGGAAAATATTCTAGTAGAGCACTTTGATGGACTGGGAAATTCTTTGCCCAGGAAACGAAGAAGGATTGTTGCTGCCTGAAGATTCAATTAAACTCAGCAAATACTTATTGTCTTCTAAGTTCTGCCAGGGACTAGAGATCTCGCACTGAGTGAAACAGGTCCCTGAGCTTTAGAAACTCTCAGCAAAAAGACAGTATATGTACAGTTTTACTGATAATTTATTATCATTTAAATTATGATATCAGGATATGAGTACAATTATGGTAGTGTTAACAAAATACAGAGGCGACCCAGGGAAAGGAACAATTACCTCTACTTAGCGGGGCTAGGGAAAGCTTCTCTGAAAGGATGTCTCCACAGTATTTTAAAGAACTAAAAGACCAAAGATATCCCAGGTGGATGGAGTAACCTATACAAAGGCACAGAGATATGAAACAGCAGGATGTGTCCTGGGACTCTGTACAGATTTTTTGTTGTTATTCCAAGCCCATAAAATATGTTGTCAGTAGAGAGAAAAGTGATAGGCGAGGATGGAAAGAAAGGGTTGAGAATGGTTTTTCTATCCCTGAATGTTTACATCTTGACAATTGGATGCTGCTATGCATGAGTCAGACGACTTTCACCCTGCCTTCTTTTTATGAAAATCTTACCCTGCTTCAATACCCACCATATCTGTAATGCCAGACATGACCAGTGCTGTCCATTTAAATCTCTTCTTCTTCCATGGTTTTCAGCTTGAGCTCCATCTTTTTGTTTTTGTCGTTTGGTTTTGGGGTTTTTTTCACGTTCCCTTCCCAGGAGATTGTAAAGTGAGTGGGAGACAGAGCCGATCCTTACCTGTCTGTATTTCTGCACATGCCTAATACTGGACCCCAGACCAACTAAACGGAAGTTAGCTACTTCTGGAGGAAGCATCACTGATTTCTAGTTGCATTTCTGGACCAAACACCATGCTGTCCACTCTATTTTTCTGGTAATAAATATTTGTGAAGACCACATGGAAATGCCCCTTTTAAGATTATGTGCTGGGTACTAGGAAACTAAAATTCAATCCAAACCGCAGGACTGACAGAAATGAAAACCAAATTCTGTTTATAAATGAATTAGAGAATGTATTAACATCATACCAGTCCCATGTCTACCATCCTCCTGCAAGGTACATCAATCTGAATGTCATATCCTTAGACAGCTTTAGTTCTAATAAGTGTAGGTAGAACAGAGTTTGCATATCACCTTTAAATGGCAATAATTCTACTTCAAAGGGCAAATGAATGAAAAATGCACTTGAAAACTCTTTGAATGGACTGAGAAAAGGTTATCTGATCTATAATATAGACAAAAGCCAAAAGCTTATTTTAAGAAATTCTTTCTTCAAATTTCCTTTATTCATGTTTTTCTATATTTCATTCTCTTGATTTATGCCTGTAAATATATGCAGCTTTAATTATCAAAAGGCAGATATGCCTTTGATATATACAAGGGTGACCACACATTCCAAGTTGCCCAGGCCAGTTCCAATGTATGTCTGGATTTGGAAGAAGATTATTGACCATAGGCAGACAAGGCTACAGTGAAATTATTGTGTTGTTAAAATCTGATTGGAGAGGAAATGAAAGGGGCTTCATTCTACATTTATATTTACAGGTTGGATGGGAACTGGCATAGAAGGCTGAAGCCCTGGCTTTGAGTTGTATCCATTCCACTTGCCAACAGCATGACTTTGACTCTTTATTACAGAGTTATAGTTAAGTTGTTCTAGAGGTAACTACTTGGGGAACAAAACTCTGGAAACTTTATTATATAAAGATTATTTGAAGAAATCATGGACACTTAGGTTCATGAATAAGAACAGCAAATACAATGACTGCATTATTCAGATACAAGAGAGCCTTTTAAGGAGATGAGAGATTATAAACTTACTTTATATAACTGCAGGGCTAGAAGTAGATCTGATAGAGAGGAAATTAAAAGAAAGAGATTTCACTCTTTGATAATGAGATCTGTCTAGCAATGGATAGGGTGATCTAAAAAACAGTGCTAGTGAAAGCATGAAGCAGAGAACTGACATCAATGTTTATAAAACTCATGCAGGAGACAGTGGGTCAAGCTGGACAGGAGCCTGAGAAAAATCCCAGTTGAACATGATTGTTGTGGACTTGTCTCCCAGCAGCCATGTACCCTTGTATATGGCACCTTCTTGTCTTTTCCACTCCTTTACTTATTATTGTATCCATGTTGCCTACCACGGTACTTGATGTAATCATGTACCCAGGAATTGTTGAGGAATGAAGGAGACCCCATCCCTTCCCTCCTAGAATCAACTCTACCAGCCTCTTCCATACAAGATTCTCCCTAACTCTACAGTTCTAGTTTTATCAGCACTCAGTGCCCTCCCTCTGGTTCCTTTAAGTTTTGTCTTTTTCAACCTAAGCACCAGTCATTTATATGCACACATTTCATTTTTCAACACTTAAGGTTCCAAAATTCCATTTTTTCCCTTCTCTGACAATATTTTAAAACTATTGACCTTGGTCACCTGGGTGGCCCAGTTGGTTAAGCATCTGATTCTTGGTTTCAGCCCAGGTCATGACCTTGAGATTTGTAAGTTCAAGCCAATCAGCCTCTAAGGTGGCAATGTGCAGTCTGTTGGGAATTCTCTCTCTGCCTCTCTCTCTTCCCTTTCTCTGTTCTCTCTCCCCTTCTCTCATAATAAATAATTAAGCATTAAAAAATTTTTAATACATAGACTGATAAAACTATTGACCAATCAAGCACTAAGTTTCTATTTATTAAAAGCTTGATGTAGCCAATTACCCTGCTGGATGGAGGAATTTTTGGCCATGAAAGAAAACATGTTTTCTGCCCTCAAAGTCTAGTTGCAACTTAGGCTATAGAAGTAGGCATTCATTGTGCCTGCCATATCTCAATAAAGCAAGAAATATTAACGCTGATTGATGGACTTTAGGAAGAGGACTTTTCAAACTAAAAGATTCAGAATATTCAGGAAGTACACTTACTTCAGCTAGATAGTGAAAGATAAATTGAGTCTGTATCATAAGAGAAGTGGGGGACACAGGCATTTTGATGAAGATTAGTATACTTTCTCATCTGGTATTTATTAATTCAACAAATATTCATTGCAAATTTGCTGTGTGCCAAGCAGAGACTAGTACTGTGAGTTTTTCTGAGGTCAACTGGTTTTCCCTCAATTAATCCAAAGCTATCCATGACCCCATTCATTTCTACAGCATTAACTACTACCTCTTAGCATGCAAAAGGCACCCAACTCTACCTGTCCACCCCCATAATCTTCTAGTGAGCCTAATCTCGGATCTCATCTGAAGGGAAAGTATGGTGTGATGATTATGCTCCACCTACTCTGTACCAGCCATTCCCACTCCCTCACGTCAAAAGCACCAGACACCATGAAGCCTATAAAAGTTATTAAATGTAGACACTCCATTCTTTGCAATTATATAACCTCTTAGGTAGTATAATTATGAATGTGAAAAACATGTTTTTAAGTGTCCCTCTATACCACCACTGCCAGTTTAGGACTGGAGAGCTCATGGAATAACATGGACCAGCCTGCAGAATGACAGCCTGTGTTTCAGCAAACCCTTCCTCACTGTTAAAGATGGCACTACTATTTTCACTCACTGAATTCATACTAGACGCTGCTATAGCTCACCCTTCCAGTAGCTCCAGAGAAGTCTAGAGATACAATGATGAGAATACTGAAGTCAGAGAAACAATTTGCCCAAAGTTTCAGGTCTAGTAAGCAGCAGGAATCAGGATGAGAACCCAGATCTATTTGGTTTCAAATATAGTGCTTCTGCTACTATATAACACAGATATAGTTTAATAGTTTTCAGTGCCTCAGTCTTGCATCTGTAAAGTAGGGATGAGTTCTTGTCTCTATCTGCTTCAGAATTACAATGCTCTTGACAAGTGAGGTTTCTCAAGGAAAATCAACAGCCTAATAGACATTGTTATTGTGCTGAACAATGGAAAGGATCCAGGCACTAAGGCTAATGGAATTACCAACCCACAAATGGTTCATGACCCAAGTGACCCTTGAGTCACACCATGCAAAGGAACTTGTGGCCAGGCAAAACCTATGAACTTTCATTCATTTATTTACTCAGTTAGTACTTTGCAACTTTCTACTTGCCCCCCCCACACACACACACAATATTTGCACTGATAAGGCAAATAAAATATACCTTCTTAGTAGGGTGTCCTTCCAGGTATAATACATATTTAATATACAGCTTGTCTTGGGAACAATGTGCCCTTCCAGTTTATAGGAGGTTTCCAGCCACAGTGGTGCACCAGCAAGAGGAACAATGAAAACAATAGTTCTTAACCTCTAAGATAAGATTTTGGCAGCAACACGGCCCGCTATACCCACTGAGGACAGTGTCAGAATGGAAAAAGCAAAAGTACGTTTGGCATCAGACAGTATAGGGCTCAACTCTCGGCTCTGATATTTAATAATCTCCTATGTAATCCTAAATTAATTCATCTCTAGGAACCTCAGTTCTATAACTGCTAGGTAGAGATACTGACCTTTGAATTGGTTGTTTTTTCACTCAATTTAACCAGTATTTATGGAACATGAAATCATTCAGGAAAAGAGATACCATGTTATGTATTTTAAGTAGAAAAGGCTACAATCTAGTGTATTAATGCGCTTCGTGATTGTTGGAAGTTTTGGAAGAATGATAGTCAAGGGTAAGGGCAGCTATACTCAAATTGGGAAATTTCAAGAATACATTTCCTGAGTCATAGTTACTTGCAGCCCTAAAGCTGGAGACTAACAGTGAACTGTGGAGTCTTAGGAAACTGTAAGAAGCCAAAAGCAGGTGGTAGTAATGCGAAATCCTGTCCCAGTATGACATTACCCTTCCACATCCCAAAATATATGCAAGTTACTGTGACTGGAGGAACCAAAACTGTAACGTTGCTGACAGGAGATTCTGGAAGATGGTTCTCAGGCTTCTAGCCCCTGTGATACAGTGGAGATCATCAGGGTGAGGGGTTAAGGATTGGTGCTAAAAACTAATAGAGAACAGCTGTAACAAGCACCTCTTATGTGCCAGGAATTGTTCTGCAAGCATAAGAGTGAACAAAGAGATAAAATATTCCTCACACGTGGCTCACATTTGATTGTGAGAGATTAAATGAGTTAATATATTAACATATTTAATAGACCAGGGACATAGCAGGTAGCTTTGAAACAGTTGTTTCCTTCTTTTAAGTCCCATCCTGGCCCACTCTATCTTCTCTCCATGAGATTCCTGAAAGGTAGATATTGTAAAGATTAAAGAGAAAAGAGCTGAGGGTATCCATTTGAGACCAAATAGTGATGTTTTAATTGGCAGTGCTTGCCTTTTGCAGATAGGGTCTCATTTTAATTTGTATTAACTTTGAAAGCCATTTGAACATGCTTCAAAGCATGTATTCGCTCAGTAGATAATATAGGCCATCTTTAAAGACATTTATCGGTAAAAATATATGTTAACTCAGTCCAAGTATACTGAAATACAGATGTCCCATAGAAATACAAATATTGCTCCTCACAGTAGGCATGAGGTTTACAGATGAACATATCAGGACATGCATTAATGTGTTCATTTACATAAAAAACTCATTTATTGTGTCCTGAGGATTTGCCAGTCAGCTTCATAGCTGCCTCCAACACTACGCTTTGCTCCCGTCTTGAGCCAAGCATATATGAGGCAGTTGATTCACATAGCCTCCCATTGAGGCAGCTCTGCAGTGCCCTCTGGAATCTGGGACGGGAGCTTTCTAGAGCATTTTCAGTTGCCTTTGTCCTTAATCCAAGCTCTGGGCCACAGCAGGAAAAACACAAGCTTTGGAGAAGTCGTGACAAGTGTACCCATAGGAAGAGATGGAAGGAGAGAGACAGAAAAGGAAGGAGACATAGAAGGAGGGAGGGAGGTCAAATAGCATAATTCTATTACCTGTCTTCATCACTCCTTTCTATCTGCATCCACCCACATACATGTACCTTCATCCTTCCTCCTCCTGTCAATACTGCCTTGATAATTTTTATGTATGTCACCTTAAATGTCATGCATGACTTTAATCTACGGTCACATGAGCATTGTTACCAAGGTGAAAGATTGTACCAAATGTTCTCCTGGGAGAAAATGTCACAGGTGATTCTCCTAAAAATTGTTAGTTTAAAGAAACGGGGCCTTCGATACAAATATACACACATACCGCCCTTGAAGGCAGCAGCTTAAGCTGCTGGCAGCCCAACAGGAATCAGGGCTCAGTGTCATCAGGGCTCATTTCACTTTTGGGGGTAACCACATATGTGGATTTTGAGTGAAATTTCTCAGTTTTAAATGTGAACCCTTGATTTATATTTCTGAAACACCATGAAGCTAAAGAAGACATAATTGTGGGTCAACATGGTTGGCATGCTGCTGGCTTGTGACCTGCTTTGCAGCATTTTCTGTCCTAGAACCTGAATAATGTTATTACACGTTGTGGTTTCTGTATATTCTCCCAGCTGGGCTAAAACTCCTTAAGGGCTAGCTTTTGTCTGAGTTCTCCAAGCCTGTTGACTACCATGGTTCTCAGGACATAGTAGGTGCTCAGAATACACACACACACACACACACACACACACACACACACAGCCCTATGCTTTTGTAGATCTCCTTTTTTTTTTTTTTTCCACAAGTGTGAGCTTCTATTTACCTATTGGAACAATGTTTGTGTCTTCGTCCTCTCAGCCCTACAGCATTTATTTGTAAAATCTCAATACCAGTCTCCTTAAGTCACAATAGTAATAATTAACATTTGCAAAAATATTTTAGTTTGGAAACTTAATAGTTAATTCTTTTAAGGAACTTATAGTCTACCTGATGGAAGAAAAATATGCAAAACTCATTATCATGTTTCTTTGTCCTATTTTCAGATTTGCTTTCTTTGAATATAGTATGGTGTAAGGAGAGCACTTATAGGTTCTAGGGGCAAATGTAGGTTTAAATCCTTTCACTGTCATTTGTCAGCCATGTAAACTTGGAAAATTCATTTTATTTGTCTGGGCCTCAGTTTACTCATCTATGAAATGGGAATAATAATACCCACTGCATAGGATAATTGCAGGGATTACCTTAAATACTGCACATGTGCCCTTATACACAACAAAAATTAAATAAATGTTCATCCTTTGGGGGCAAAGAGCATCTCACTTGGTCTCACTTCTTTGATTATATGTACATAGGAATTAGAGCTGTCTATTGCTTTCTAAAGCAGAAATAAAAACAGTCATCTAGTACCTGTGGAGAAACAGAAACTTTTCCATATTTGGATAATTACTTTGGCCAAAAATTAGAAAAACAAAGAGAAATGTGAATGCTTCATATATAGTCCTGATGTTTATTATTATCACTGTTATTATTACTATTATTATCTTGAATATGGGGCCTTTTACACAAATATCAAGAGCTGGTCCTGCTGACATTCTTGACCTAGGAGACTGGGTGGTCCACAGTGCCTTCAGGGAGGAGGAACAAGTTTGTAGAGGTACGTGGAGGTACCAGTTCAGACTTACCAGAAGACACATAGCATACCTTGGTGAAGCGGTGGAAAAGGTGATCACTGGAAGAGCAGAGTGCTCAGGGAGACATTTATGGATTAAGGAGAGAAGAGAGGAATGGAAGACCTCCATTAGTCCTTGGAAAACTCCTCCTATGGCCTGGAGTGACAGGAATTTTCTGCCTCTGCTTGAGCAGAAATTCCATTCTGGAACAGTCCTCCAATGTAGGACTCAGCAAAAAATAATAAATTGAGCATTTGAAAGAGACATTCTGAGGGCCCCAAAAGGAAAAGAGATGGTCTCTTAAGAGTTTACAATAAAATAAGCCACATATTAGGAAACAAATAACAATACAATTTAGGATGAGATCAATACAATTCAGTTTAGTATAGGATCACAATTACCAATGGCAAGTACAGAGAATTTGAGAAAGGGAAAAAGTGATTCATCCATGGTTTTGCAGTATGTGGATAGAGGCCAGACTCCGGAACCGGATTGTCTACTGGCAAATCCCAGATGAACTTCTTGCCCAGCCTTTCTGTTCCCCAGCTTCCTCATCTGTAAAGTGAGGGTAATCCCCATTACACAAGGTTGTTGTGTACAAAGAAAGACAGAGCCTCATTGGCAGGCCAAACCAGATGAGTAAGATTGTGAGAAGAAAGCCAAACCTATTGGCCTGCCAGGAAAATAGCCTTACAGGCACCTGGAGAAATAATTACCTGGAGAAAGATCAGGTTTGAATAAAATAAAGGAAAAAATCTAAGGAAGTGGGGTATGGGCGAACAATTTATGTCTGAGCAGAGAGTCTCTTTGGACTCCTGCAGACCCACTAGTTTAGGTGTGGAGCAAGAATAAAAAAGGAATAGGAGGTAGCAGTTTACTGTCTCATTCTCTCTCTCACTTAGTCTCATTGATTAATCTCTCTATGCCTCAGTTTTGTCATCTGTAAAATGAGGTAATAGTACCTACTATATAGATTTGTTAAGATTGAACGAATTTACACATGGAAATCTCTCAGAATGTTTTCTGACACAAATAATTGTTCACAACCTGGTGGCTATTATTATGACTATTATCCTGCAATCATTTGTTGTGTTTCTAATATAAATCACAAACTGTAACAGGCCCTGAGATGTGGACATGAAGAAGGTTATGGGCAACCAAGGCAATGTAATTAAGAGGCAATGTCTGGGTATATTGACCTGGTTTAAAATCTAGGGCCCATTATTTAGTTTCCTCCTATGTAGCCTAGAACAAGTGTCTATTTTCATAAATTGGGTGATGCTAACACGCACCACAGGGTTGTTGGAGGAAGAAATAAGATGAGTCTCCATACAAGGCTTTCAGTATAGTTCTTGGCTAATAAATGTTCACTCCTGGAAAGACTTAAGAAAACATCACAGAGATGGTGAAACGAGGTACATAAAAGGTGGAGAGCTCAGAAGACAAGAAAATTCTAGGGCTTTCCAAGAGAAAAGATAGTTTTTGAAGTCTTTTGTTATATGTGTTAAGCAGTGTTCTCCAGCAGTAGAGCAAACTGTGAATAAGAAGGTGGGTCACCTGAGCAAAGGCAAACTTTACTAAACTAAAAGATCTGTTGTTTCAAACCAGAAAATATATTGCAAATCATTTAGCTTACCAAAAATGAAAGTCAAATGGTGTCGGTTACAATTGCAAAACATACTTTCACTACTAACAATAGCGATGTTTATTCTCATTATGATCCTGTGACATTGAGAACAGACTTAACCTTCGATCTCTTTGCTGGCAATTGGATGTATTAACAGAATTATGATTGATTGGACTGATTATTTTTGAGAATTTTTTTCTTCTTTCATGTATCTCTGGAAGATTTAAATTATCACCGTAAAGCCACATTTTTCAGAAATAATAAGATCCCTATATGTTTTTCCCTAGCCTTCTTAAGAATACAAGAACCACAAAAATCTTTCAAAAAGCACTTTAGACACAGAAAGTATACAGTTTAAAATCTGTTGGGGATTCACTATTACCAACAAGAGTAAGGAAACACTATGCAATCAGACTATGATTTGATTGCACAGATGTAATAGAAATTTGGGGGCACTTCTTGCCAGTATTTTTCAGACCTTAGCTCTCATCTGCTGGTAATCAGGCAATGCAGGGAGGTATGGCTATTATTCTTATTTCACAGAGGTTCAGTGGCTTGCCAACGGTCACACAGTGCAGTCATGTCCTCATTCCTCTGCAGCCATGTTTTCCTAGGTATATGTTTCATGAAAAAAACTCTAGGTTTATTTTCTTAGGCAACTATGGGCATTCTCTTGGCCTCATGTCTTTGGCAGTGAGAAGATTTTAAGAGTAGAATCGATGTGAAAGCATGGATACTATTGTGAACACTGTCACAAAGGCAAAACTTACTGATGAGATTCACCAAGTAAATAGCTGGTAAACCAAAGGTGAAACACGGTATGAAACTAGGGGAAAATGTTAATGGCAGAGGTGGATATCAGCCTTTCATCTTGACAGTGTCAAGTGCGCACCTCAAGTGATTGCTCACTCCCTCTCTAATAATGGAGTTAGAGACCTATAGGGAGATCAGTTGAAGACTCTGTCCTTTCCTTAGGCTATCTAATTGACTCATCATGCTAGGCACTAACTATGATGTTTAAGACCTTTCCATTGGGGTTGTAGCAGCAAGGAATCAGACAGGATGAGAAGAACCCTGATCTAAATGTTATGACAAACAGCTATGGGAACACAGGTGAAAGAGCAATTCCTGTTAACTGACGTTTAATGAAATGTTGCCTAGAAGAGGTGGCATTTGCACCAGCTATTGGATCATGGGTAGGATTCAGGAGGCATTAATGGAGTAACCAGTGGGAGGGATCTTATGGAGAGAAGACCTGACGGTGGGAAAATCTGTGAATATTGGTGTTTCTACCTTTTGGGGGTGAAGGCAGGGTAAACAAGTGGTGGATGAAGTGGGCTTCTGTGTCATTAAGTATAAAGCAGTTTCGGGTTCACAATCTACGAATCATTATCTGGTGTTGGTGTTGTATGCATCTGACCCGAGATCACATATCAATATTTTAATTCACTGATGTCTTCTAAAATACAACAAAATGTAGTCTTACTATCTGCATTGGAATCAATGCATTCCATTAGGAAGGAGGAGAGGTAGGGAGGGAGACAATGATTTTACCTGAGAAACAAAGTGGTAATATAGTTGAAAAAAATAAGATAAATTAATTTTTACCATAGAATAAATTCTGACCTGTAGAATAACAAGCTCCTCCTATCCCTCCGTCACACATTCTTCTCTGCTTCCCAGGTCCCATCCCCATCTCTACCCCTATTCTGCTGGGAGGGAAAGAAGGCAGCGGAATGAGTGCCAGGTTAGGGAGGAAAGTTCTGCCTGCTTCTCAGCTTCCTGCCCCATCCACAGAAGCTAAGGAGGCTGCAGGGGAGATCTGATCAGGATATACCCAGGGAGCAATGATGGATGGAGGATCCCTGAGGCTCTGAGAGAGACCCTGTCATCTGCAGAGCCTTAACGAAGACTGCCATTACAGTACCCTGCAATCTCCTTTGTTCAAGCAGACTGACAGCTTTTGGAAAGTGATATTTCGCTGGAATAGGATTTTGCTGGAAGTAGATTCAGTAGTGACTCTTAATGAGTGTCACCCTGCTGACTATTCAGGGTTGTGTTCTTCATGCCATCTGTTAACATTTCTGAGTTCTCTACGCAGCCAGTAAATGCTGCGAGATGTTCCCCTGGTCTGTGTAGTCTTAGGCATGTCATGGCTGGATGAGCTTGGTGCTTACCAGGGTGCCTTTGTGCCAGAGCCCCTCCTAGAAGGCTCAGGTCACATCTGCAGAATTGCTACGGCATTACTTAGGTGTCTTTGAGGAGATGCCAGGACTTGGATAAGCACAGCTTCCCCACAGCACTATGATGCCAACAGCTCACTGCTGAGACAGTAAAACAGTATGTAACAGTAATTTAGCAAAAAAAAAAAAAAATGTATATACTGGAGCAATGGACTAGATCTTTTTGGACTTGAATGTGGGTAGTGAAACTTTGACACTCTGGAAGGGGGAGGAATGGTAGACCAGAGTATAGGGGACTGGGAAGCTGTGGTAGGGTCATAACTGACCTACACACTATAAATTTCCTCTCTTTTTTAAAGCAATTGAATGTGAATAAGAAAATCAAATCTAAGACTCTTGAGAATTTATATTATAGCTTCTTTTAAATCTACTCAAGTAGATGCATACACATATAATCCCTGGAGTTAAAGAGTAGTTGCCATGAGGTCTGTGCAGGGAATGAGACTCATCCATCTGCTCCAAAAGCATGTCCCAGCTGACCCAATCTGATTGCTCTGACAAAGCCTCTCCCCTGCAGTTTAGCTTTTTCTGAACAGGAAGTATTGGACAGATTGTGATGAAAGGAGTCACAATGTCTAGTCCATCCTGTTCATGATCTCTACGATTTCTCCTGAAAAGCTGAATCGGAAACATCCATGTGCATTTTTATTTCCTTTTTTGTACATTCTTTCCTTCATTTATTCAACAGACATTTATCTATTAATCTAGGGTTGATGATGTCCTGGGTACGGAACTGGGTACTACAGCTGTGTTTTTACATGGTCATGTCCCAGTCCTTAGTGATGAGGGACAGAGAAGTCACCCACTACAGCACAGTTTGGTGGGGAGTGCCAAAATGGAGAGAAACCCTGGATATCTGTATGGGAGCCCATAGGGTACCTCATTTATTAGGCATCTAATTCATGCCAGGCTACCTAGGCCTGAAGACCACCATCCACCCTCACCTGGACAGGGATCTCACCACACTCTAGATGCAGTTGTCTGTCTTAATTGCTCCCCTTGTTATGGACCAATCCCTGAGCCATCTCACCCATGCCTCCCAACTCCAGGTGCTCCCAGGCTGATCACACAAGCCAAATTCTGGGACCAAGCTCTTTTGGCCTCATTAATGTGTTAACTGGCTACCAGCAATATCCTGAGGGAATGCTGCCAACCATTAAAATAAAATTATTTCTCTTATATCAACTTCTTTTTTCTTAATTAAAAAAAAATTTTTTTGCATTTACTTATTTTTGAGAGACAGAGACAGAGTGTGAGCAGGGAAGGGGCAGAGAGAGAAGGAGACACAGAGTCTGAAGCAGGCTTCAGGCTCTGAGCAAGCCGTCAGCACAGAGCCCGATGCAGGGCTTGAACCCACGAACTGTGAGATCATGACCTGAACCGAAGTCAGGCACTTAACCGACTGAGCCACCCAGATGCCCCTATCAACTTCTGCAAGTACTTGTAAACACCCATTAGAAACGAAACTTTGTACTGGGGCATCAAGTATTACAGGAGTAGCTAGGGCATGTCTCCTATCCTTGTCCAGTTGTGTCCTTGAGGAGGGAAGAGGGCACACACATGATCATTAAATATTAAGCAGGGCATGGGTGTCATGGCAGAGTGTGCAGTGAAGAAAGCTGCTTCATTGTGACCAGAGGAATAAGAAAGTATTTAGATGAGGAAGTGGTAATTTTCCTGGGTCATGAAGATTGGTTAGAGTATCATCAAAGAGAATAGCATATTATAAAGGGAAGAAAAGGTAGAATTAAAAGAAATATGAATGGGAATGTACAAAATATGCTCTGAAAATACTTGGTGCACTTGGAATGTTGTCAGCAGGGTTGTCACTAGGAGTTAAGAAGGAGAAGCGAAGAGCAGATCACAAGAGGCTTGAATGCCAGGTTAAGGCATTTGGGGTATATTTTCTGATATTCTAGTTCTAACCAAGAGACAAGAGTCCAAAATGATCCTTTAACTTGATTCATAAAAATTGTGTCACATAAGGTTGAGAGGTAAAATAAGGATGGAATAAAAAGAAAAATCACTGTTTCAGGAAGTCTGGCCCAGTGAGCACCCAACCTAATCTGCAGAACACTATAAATTCAGCCTTCTAAAACTGAACATTCACCAATTAAAATCACTGAGCCTTCCCCCTCTCAGTGGTTTATTTTCCTGCTTTTTGAATGTTCATTGTCACTTTTGTTAGCAGATAAAATATATTTATTCTTTTCTGAAATATTTTTTATGAAAATGCCCCCACCAAAGAAATTCCTCCTGTGATGGAAATGAAAAGAAATGACTAATATTTTACTGGACTTTACGAGAGCATCTATGACATGCATGGTGATAGTCACAAATCTAGGAATTCTCAGGTGGCCCATGGTGCAGTCTGCTTGGATTTATGGACAAATATATTCAATTCAGGACCAAGAAAATGTAGCATTAACACACATAGGGAAGATTTATGCTGATTAAGAGAATTGGGACACTTGCAAAGCAGAGTGGAGAGGCTGTCGCTGGCATTTGTGAATTGTGTCTTCTATCTCTGGAGGAGGTATAAACAAACCCACTGACATTAATGTCTCCATGTCAGGTTGGTTGGTTTGTAGTTGCTGTGTTGGAATATGATGGAGCCCACAATGAATGCTAAATTACTATAATAAATGGGCCTATGATAGAAGAGGTATTGTCTTCTCCTTATTGTTCAGGTAGTTTCCCATATAGACAATCATTTAGTTGTGTCCAGAACTAAAGTAGCATACTCCACTGGGAAGTTACTAGATTGGGATTCCAATTCTGCCACCACCACTTTCATAACTTCTCTGAGCCTCAGGTTTTGATATATACATTGGCATAAGAATATCTTGCATATGAGCTTCTAGAAGGATTAAAAGAGAACACATATAAGAAGCTCACAGATATGGGCTAGTCATGTATAATTTTAGTGGGATATGAAATAAAAAAAAAGGGTCCAAAGAAGGAAAACTAAAATATAGTTTATTAGTTCTTATCCACAGGAGGCCAGCCTGAAAAGAAGTGAAAACGTACCCATGGTATGACTCGGTGTACAGAAGGTCTTCCCTCAGGTGATGTTAATTTTTAATCCAATCACAATGTTTTAAGACAACATGCTTAAAAAGCACACAACAACATTTCAAGTGTTCATATGAGCACTATTCATTATAATCATATTATTCCAAAGTAAATAATTAGCTTTTAAATCTTGATCCTCCCCCTCTTCAATAGCAGACAGAGAAAATAAGTGCAGGCTCTTGCCAGATAGATACCCTCCTACGTTATCTACAGTCCCAACTCTGTGGCTCCAAGCTGGGGTGCAATTGTACTGCAAAGATTACACACACAAAAAAACCATAATAATGCCAGTAATGAAACCTTGTAGCATTTGGGGTTGAACATTAATGATTCTCCATTTCAGTTGAAGAGAAACAATGCTCTTTTCTGCCTTAAAAAATTCAGTTCTCCAAAAAGGCCAGATGTGAGGAAACATAGGCTGAGTTTACTGATATGTGTAGATTTCAGGCAATATGTTTTCTTGCTTTCTGCAAACGTGTTAATATCCTGTGATATCTCACCAGGGCTTCCTCCAGCCAGAATACATGTCCTTAGACTGCCACTATGACCTTGGGGACTCTGAGCTAGGTAGGAAGCAAACTGCAAACATGATCCAATCCTTCCAGTATGTTTTGGAAACAGGATTACATGTCTCTCTATTAGATGCTCTTTATTTAGAACCAAACAGCATTATAAATTAGACTTCCTGGGGCATTCTCCTTCTGGTTAGTAATTTAACCACAATAAATTGAATACACTGGATGCTTTCTTATTCCTCCTCTCCCTCCTCCCTCCTTCCTCTTTTTCCTCCTTCTCCTCCTCTTTCTTCTCTAGTTCCTAGAGAATTCTCCTTTTTCTTCATCATCGCCACCACTATCAGATAGTGATCACAGAGCAACTCTACAAAACGGTTACTCCAACAGTCTGTTGTCCTAAATTAGTTTAGAAGGCCTTGCTAAACCCCTAGTACATAAAAGACATGAACACTTTGATCACAAACTGATTTTCAATTTAATATGAAAAGAACAGGCATTTTCTGGGCCCCACATTGTGCAGCTCTTTTACATGTATTATATTATTTATCCTCACCTAGTCTGGTAATTATAGGTGGTGATATTTCCAACTCAGAGAGGCTGAGTAATTTGCTTCTGGTCAGCCTGGCAGTCAGTATGTACATCTGGCATTCCTTCTGAGATTCTGTTGTCTTCAAACTCTGTTCTTATTTAATTCAATTGATAATTACTGAACACCTATCACATGCTAGGTATTGTAGTAAGAGCTGAGTACAGAGAGTTAAATAAGGCATAATGCCTTCTTCCATGGAGTTTTACACTAGTCCAGTAAACAGATTAAGCAGACACGCAAACAAGCATAACAATGTCATAAACGCAACAATGAATCTATATGTGAGATATAAAGCCAGGTGAAGAGGGGCCTGATTTTTTTTTAATTTTTTAATGTTTTATTTATTTCTGAGAGAGAGAGAGAGAGAGTGTGAACAGGAGAGGGTCAGAGAGAGAGGGAGATACACAATCTGAAGCTAGCTCCAGGCTAGCTGACCTAGCCTCTGACCTAGTTCTTAGCACAGAGCCCTACGTGGAGCTCGAACCCATGAACCATGAGATTATGACCTGAGCCGAAGTCAGATGCCTAATTGACTGAGCCACCCAGGTGCCCCAAGAGGGGCCTGATTAATTCCATTTAAGGGGGCAAGTTCAGAGAACACTTACTATTAAAGGGGACACAACGTTTGAATTTTAAAGAAAAAAGGAGTTTCCCATGCTGATAAGGATGAAAGATGCATGATCAGATAGACCATTTACCTATCAAAAGGAACAGAAGTGTGAGGAACCCAGAATTTCTAAAGTAGTTTAGGCAACAAATACATATTGCAGCAAATGATTTTATAGTGACTCTTTGAGGTACAAATACGTATACGGAAGTCTGATATGATAACTCTTAACAGAAGTAATATAGACACTAAATGTTCTAGACATTTGGAGGCAAGAGAGATGGCTTCTGTTGGAGGTGATCAAAGAAGGCGAGGAGATCACATTTAAGCTGGACCTGGAAGGAGGGGTGGAACTAGAAGAAAGGCTTTCCAGGTGGACAGACTATACCTGAGCAGAAGCACTGAGGTGGGAAAGTTCCCTGCAGATTTGAGAAAACAGAAAGCCTGGGAGTGTGGGAGCATTAATCCTCCTGAAGGAGAGGATTAAACCCCAAATGATTGTCATGAAATTGGAGGGATACTTCATCCTATGTATTCAGCAGCAATATCCTCACCCCTCCCAGACCTCCCTCAGTGACCTTTCCCACAGTCAATAGAGAAACATGCCTCATACCATCTCCCATATTCTCTCAGAAGACTTCTTACTCCTGATAGCATGGAAAGACATGGTCACTGTATTTTAACAATCCTGGATTCTTCTGTTCTCCAGCTAGATCGGCCAACCTCCTTGAGCCTCAGATTCCTCACCTGTAAAATCTATATGATGACATCTATCTCAGAGGACTTAATAAGAATTAAATGCACAGTGAACAATAGCACAGCCCTCTTCCTTACGTAACTCCTTAACACTCCAATGTTCACCCCTTTCCCAAGCTTTCTCCCTCACACTACACCCAAGGCCTCAGCTGAGGACAAGCTTATGAATGGTCATATTCTCTTTTGAAAGGCTCTTGCATTCTCACATGCTGGTTTTTAGTGTGATGTATTATAGGAGAGTGGGTTGATCATTATCAGTAGATACAAAGAGAAATTAAGCAAGTACGTAGTGCTTTTGACTATATATAGAGAAATCACTTTTCCTGGTTGGGTTCCCGAAAAGGAAGACTCAGGTGGAGATTGGCAGATGGGAAATTTACTGAGGAGTGCTTCAGAATCAAAATGCAGAGGAAGGGGATGAATAAGATTGGGCAGAAGGAAAAGTTGGGTGCTGATACAATTTCAAAACACTTCTGAGAGAATGGCCTTCTAAGTTGTCTTGAGTGGGCATGAAGGGGCTCGCCCTTCATACCCCTTCGTGGACCAGTCAGGACATGCAGGCTACCCCCAGGAGGAGGAGTGACTCAGGAGGATGCTGCTTTCTTCACCCATGGGCCACTAGAGGAGTAGGTGCTTAGTCTTGAAGGGGATCTGAGAGGCACATCACAACATCTCCTGTGCTATCTGAGGCAAGGCAAGTTTGCATATGTTCCTAAAAGGTTATTCTTTAGCAGGCCAGAATTCACTATAGATTTTGCTGTTAGACTAGATGTGGAATTTTTTTAAATTCTTATTTATATTCAAGTTAGTTAACATATAGTATAGTCTTGGCTTCAGGAGCAGAACCCAGGGATTCATCTCTCACTTATGACACCCAGTATTCACCCCAAAAAGTGTTCTCCTTAATGTCCATCACCCATTTAACCCATCCCCCCACTCACCTCCCCTCCAGCAACAATCAGTTTGTTCTCTGTACTTAAAGAGTCTCTTATGGCCTACTTCCCTTTTTATCTTATTTTTCCTTCCCTTCCCCTATGTTCATATGCTGAGTTTCTTAAAGTCTACATAGGAGTGAAATCATATGATATCTGTCTTTGACTTATTTTGCTTAACAGAATACCCTCTGGTTCTATCCACCTTGTTACAAATGGCAAGATTTCATTCTTTTTCATCACTGAGTAGAAATCCATTGTATGTATACATCACTTCTTCTTTATCCATTCATTAATCAATGGACATTTCGGTTCTTTCCATAATTTGGCTGTTGTTGATAGTGCTGCTATAAACATTGGGATGCATGGTACCCTTTACATCAACATTTTTGTGTTCTCTGGATAAATTTCTAGTACTGCAATTGCTGGGTCATAGGGTTGTTCTATTTTTAATTTTTGAGGAACCTCCATATTGTTCTCCTAAGTGGCTGCACCAGTCTGCATTCCCACCAACAGTGCCAAAGAGTTCCTCTTTCTCCAACATCTGTTGTTTCCTGAGTTGTTAATTTTAACCATTCTGACAAGTATGAGGTGGTATCTCATCATGGTTTTTTAAAGCAAGAGAAATCTGTTTATAGATAGGGCATTGTATTAGTTTCCTATTGCTACTATTACAAATTACCACAAATTTAGTGGCTTAAAACAACATAGATTTATTCTCTTACAGTTCTGGAGACCAGAAATCTGAAATCAGTTACACTAGGCTGAAGCCAAGGTGCCAGCAAGACTGGTTCCCTCTGATGTGTCTACTGGAAATGCATTTCCTTTTCTAGCTTCTGAAGGCACCTACATTCTTTGGTTTGTGACTACTTTTTCACATCACTCTAACTCTTGCTTCCATTGTCCTATCTCCCATTTCCTCCTTTGACCATCCTGCCTCCTTCTTGTATGGGCCCTTGTGATTACACTTGGGCTTCCCAGACAATCCAGGATAATCTCCCCATCTCAATGTCCTTAACATAGTCACACCTTCAAAGTCCTTTTTGCCATATAAGCTAACATTCACAGGTTCTGTGGATTAGTGTGTAGATACCTTGATGGGCTATTTTCAGGCTCCTGAGAAAATTATAGTCAAACCTTCTTGCTCTGGTGCTACCTTCTGAGTACATTTATCGAGTGGCCATTAGAATGGCAGTGCTAACTTACTCTTGTCCAGGTCTGTCTCCTTTAACAATATCAAGAACACTGGGCCAAATTGTGTGTTTTCCAGCAAACTCCTAACATGTGTGAATGAAGTCAGAAGACTCTTCTTCTCTATTCTGGCCAAAGCAACCCAGAACAGTACCACACTGAGAACCCTTCAAGTCTATGCTAATGGAGACATGAAAATTAAATAACATCTATAGAAATCATGAAGGAAAATAGACATGCCTGAAATGCTACCTGAAACAGGGAAAAGAGAGAAATACCCTCACTTCCCCTTCCTGCCATCCTCCAATCTCCTGTTACTGTCTCCCATTGACAGAACCTAGCTGGAAGTCATTTTTCAAGGGAGGCTAGGAAATGTGATTGGCATGCATTTAACCCTGTTGATTTAAAAGAGAGCAGGAGAAATGTAGAAATTGGGTATGAGAGAAAATGACCAACACATAAGCTGAATCTCAGGAAAACCAAGACTGAGGTTATTGCTAAATAAGTGTGCTGGCTGGCTATTCTTGCCTCAGACTCTTCAATTTTGTCCAAATATCCAGATCCTTGCGTGATAGCAACTTCTTATTCCATTCCTGAGTCATTAGTGATGACATTATTCATTGTGTATGAATTCAAGACTGCTTTCCTGATCATGCCTTAGAATTTCTTATGATTTACCTTCCAGCACTAGGAGTGCATAGGACATTGGAAAAGCTGGGGGTGGTGGGACATGTATTCATTCGTGTGTGAACCACATAGCAGAACTAGAAGATAGAATGTCCATCAGGAGAAAACAGCTTTCTTCCCAGTAGATTTGGATCAAATGCTCACTATCCAAAACACATTTAAAAATTGTTACCATGGTTACCATGCTTGGAGGCTGATGTTTTATTTTCCCCACTCAGCCTCCTTCCACTGAGCCTCTGAGTTGTGCCAGGGCTCTAATCTACCCTTTTGCCAGGCTTACAACAACATCCAAATTGAATTTTAATTTCCTAGTAACCTGAAGCAGTACACTGAGTTCAGTTCATTAGAGCCCTGAGTACAGATAGAGACAAAATAGAGCCTCCCATCTTTGGCCTTGAAAAGTCTCCCCTCCTCCCGACACCTCCTCCTCTTTCTTCCTTGCCTTTAACTTTTAATAGTTGTAAATGAAGTTTCACAGAAATACACAGGGAAGTCCTGTTCATGCTTCACCCCCTCACCCCAAAATTAATATCTTTCCTAACTATGGTATAATATCTAAGCCAGGAATGGGCCATTGCTACAATCCACAGAGAAGATGCTTCATTGTATAAATTGTAGAGGATGACTTGGGGCTGGGTATGGTGATGTTTGGCAATGTGTAGTAATAATAATAATCCTGTATATTCCCATAGTGCTTTTATACTTTTCAAAACTCTTTATCCCTTCCCACTAAAGCAGGGGGTCTATTAGCAAGTTTTGCACTCTGCCAATGGTTGCTGATACCTTGGTTTTACTTGATAATTCAAAAGCCAAAGAGCTCATTATAAGTAGGCTGCTTTCCATTTTCTCCTGGAAGGATGCTGACATCAAGTTACCTCATCAAAAGATGATTCAGCCCCCTTTGTCCTGCACTTTCTATTGACTGACAGAAATTTCTCCTCTTCAGAGCAGAAGAGGCATGAACTTTTGCCTTTACACGGCTGCTCCCCCTTGCTTTGATCTGCCCTCTGCCAGCTCTACACCTAGTCTTCTTTGCCTGCCCAATGCTTCCTCATCCTTTAAGATTAATTCTCAGTGTTGCCTCCTCTCAAACACCAGACCATTTGTACTTCTTCTCAAGCTGGGATAGGTACCTCTCTTCTGCATTGATACACTTCCCTGTCTATGTCTGTAACAATCCTATTTGTTTTGTCTATTTTCTTGACCATATCCTGTAATAAACAGTGAGTTCTCTGAAGGCAGGGATGAGATTACTTAAACTTTTATTTCTATCCCCAGCACATTTTTTAAATGAACAGGTACATGCATTCATCGAATAATTGTGTCAGTCTGGAAATATAGAAAACCTTTAATAACAACTGAATGAAAGATAAGAAAATAGATGAATCCTAGCTTATCTTCTCTTGGGGTCTCCTGTACTTTTTGCAGATATCACAAGGTCTGGAGGTACAGAATATGTAATAATGACAGAGCTGGGATCTATAGGATTTTAACAAGATAGACTGATGGCAAAAAAGCACCAAGATTAAATTTCATAGAGTTGAATATAAATTGTGAACTTCCTACTTAAATGTGGCAATTCAAATACCTGCATGTATTCTTGTTCTTTTCCAAAACTCCACCGAAGTAACAATAAAGGAATTTAAACAGGTAAAAATCCATGAGATCACAAAATAACTGAGTCTTGATAACACGTGTAGGAAATAGGAACAAAATTTTGGAAACAGGAAAGAACACCAGTGAGTGAAAAATGACTTAGCAGATCTGGGAAAGCATAAACCCAAGTATCTACAGGGATGTAAGATGATAGAAAATATATGTATACTGATTTCAGCCCCTATTTCCTGGCACAGAGCTCTTAAAACTTGTGTAATTTCCTAAGTGATAAGAACACTAGGAGCATCTTTTGTTCTAATCATAGTTGTTGAACTCTATTGCTGACACAGAGCTCCGGAAACCCTTGTAACTTCCTGGGTGATATGAGTGTCTTTTGTTCTAATGAGGTGACTCTGAGTGGGCTCCTGGATGAAAGCTAGTCACTAGAAAAGCCAAGCCATGATTAGAAGTGTGGAATCTTCAGCCCTGCCCCCCTTTCTCTTGAGAAAGGTCAAGGGCTGAAAACGGAGTTAATGATCAATCGTGACATGGTGAAGCCTTCATAAAATTCCCCACGGGATGGAGGTTTGAGAACTTTCAGGCTAGGGAACACAGAGAAGTGCTGACAGAATGATTCATCTCGGCAAGGCATGGAAGCTCTGCACTCCTTCCCACATACCTTGCCCTACTCATCTCTTCCACCTGAATGTTCTACTATAACTTTTACCATATCATTTTATAATTAACTGGTAAAAGTAAGTAAAATGTTTTTCTGAGTTCTGTGAGCCACTCTAGCAAATTATTGGAACCTGAGGAAGGGGGACATTAGAACCTCAGCTCTAAAGCTGATTGATCAGAAGCACAGGTGACAACCTGGACTCACAACTGATATCCAAAATGGTAGAGGGCAGTCTTGTAGGACTGAGCTCAACCTGTGGAATCTGATGCTATCTCCAGGTACATAGTGTCAGAATTGGGTTGAGATATCAGATACCCTGCTAGTGTCTAAGAATTACCTGTTGGTGTTAAGAGAAACCTCCACACATTGGGTGAACAGCTGTGTTTGAATATAGTGCTCTGTGTGAGTGTGGTAGTCATGTGAGTAGTAAAGGAGTCTCACAGGGGAGAAACACAGTAGGGAAGAACGGGGCTTTTTTCCTACACAGGTGGGAGACTAGGTTGTTTTGGTTTGGTTTGGTTTTCTAAGGGCCGTGAAGTCAAAGAGAGGTACAGAACCTGGAAGGATCTAGGTATTAAATGACTGAGGTATTTGAAGAAAGGGATGTAGAGAAAGACTGAGAATACAAATAGTGTTTAGAAATCTTATAAGGAACTTATTGGAGACCCAGATCCACTCTTTTACCTGCCAACAAGGCCCCCCACAAATGGATATTTCTTCTTTAGAAAGTGAGTCAGAAAATCTCTGGGTTTGAAGCGCCAGACATGGATTGGGGTGAGGGAATGGAGGGTGGGGGTGAATAAGAGAACAGGAATAATAGGGAAAGTATGTAGTGAATGGTGAGGCATCCCTCCCCACCACTATCCCCCAGGCCTCTTTCTTTCCTTCACTTCTGGAACTCAGCAACCAGGCTTTTAACCTGAAAGAAGAGATTTTAAAGGGTTTTGGAGAAACTGAAATGGCCTAAGCATAGAGACTTCCAGGTCCTGATATTTGGGTATTTCAAAGCTAAATATGTCCCCAAGCTGATCGCTAGATAGTGATGACCACTAGTCCTTAATCCTGCCCCCCCCCCCCACACACACACAGAGCTTCCAATCAGCATTTTTCTGCCTCATCTTAATTTGGATTTACAAACAAGAATCACCAACCATTTCAGGACATCCTTAAAACAAACAGAATCAAAAAGAATGCAGAGAATCCGAAAAGAATGCAAAGAAGAGAACTTGAAAATACCTATAGTTAATGTTCCTAAGGAGATGAGATATCCATGAAAGATCCTCCAAGGTATAGGAAGCAGTTAAAAGTGAATGTTTACAGAATAAAGAACTTTTGGACACATAAATATATTAGATCACACCTGGAGGATCATGTTCATTTCTAGGGAGACCCTCCTGCAGGAAGGGCATTGAGAAAGTCAAGAATGTCCTGAGAAGTCAGAACCTGGATTTTTCCATTCATACATGCATATATGTACATGGCCAAATTTTCTTCTGTGTTTTGTGAGCCAGCCAGACACACAGATCTGGGACTGAAGGGGCCAGAAATTAGTTAGGGGAGGATGAGCTATCAGCATCTGGGGTAGGATAGAGATAAATAATACAGAAATAAAATTCATGATGAGCAATGCAAGAGAGGAGGGCAGAGACTAGCAAGAAGGGTCCAGAAACTGTCCTAAGAGGAAAAACAGAATACTGTGAGTGGGAAGGGGTATGTTACCTAAAAACAAGATGACCAGGGAAAATAAACACTTTCTGTCTTGCCTTCCTCCCTTTCTCCTTCCTCACCCCCCTCACTTCCCTTCCTCCCTTCCTTCATTTCTATCCATATCTGAAGAGTTATATATGGGCGAGCGTTTGTTCTATATAGTTTTAGGAGATAAATCTGAAATAGATATACATAGATAGATAAATAGATGCATACATACATACATACATACATACATACATACATGTTAGACAACATGTCAAAATACAAAGAAACTAATCCAGGTGGGCAAAGATTACTGAACTCCTATTCAAAATGGGCTTCTGTGTAGAAGACATTCTTTTCACCCCTTTTGTGTCCTGATGAACCCAGAATGGGCCAACTGAAAACCTGCTGGTGTGTTGCTGTTTTCTGTTGGGCAGAGAGGACTTGGTGAGTTTTTGTGGGTCTGCTAAGTCATTCAAAAATAGGGCAGATGTAACTAGATTGTATTTAAAAGGGCAGTTTCTTGGGTTGCTCCACAGAAACCAGCTCTGGTTGAGTTTAAATAATGAGGAAAATTGTTGGAGTGCATTGACTTCTGGGTCTGGACTTGGAAGCACACATTCTCTCCCAAAACAAGTCCCACAGATATTTTCCAGGCCTGAACTAAAGGAGATGGAGAACAAATTTGGCAGCAAATAATAATTGAAAGAACTTATGGGACTGTGCTAAAACAACCCCCAGAATTGGGCTTCAGTCATCCTACATCTTCCCAATTTTTAGCCTTTCGTTGTGCAAGCTGCAAATAATTGACACCAGGCTCTGAGTCAGCTTTCTGATCCTCACCCTCATGGTTCAGATTCGAGTCTAATTATAAAAGCTACTCCTACATATCCAGAGGCAGCATGCTTGGGATTTCTTCTTAAATTATTAATCAAGAGGGAAGATAAATTTACCTGATTCTGTTCCACAAGGATCAATTTTCCCATAGCTCATTTTTATTTGTACATAAAAGTCAATTTTAATGGTTACTTACTTTTATTATTCCCTCATTTCTCCCCAGATCTAGAAGGCTACAGTGATCAGATGAGTGTGTCTTTCACATGGACCCCCAATCTAACATGGGGTTGGATGCAGCATGGCTTCATCTAGAACAGTTATACAGGCCCAGAGAGCATCTTATTTATAGATTGCATAAGTTGTGAAAGACATATCTCCCCATATTCCCAGGTCCTGAAATTAAGGGAATCTGGCACAAGAACACTGAGCTGTAACCATGTCCCTCCAAATTCTATGTGTCCCAACATGGACTCTATCATTTCCTTTGCCTCCCCCCACCCCACCAATTAGTAGCACTTCCTTTTCAATTCTCAGCCTGTTGCTCAAGATGGAAACCTGAGAAAACCCTGGATATTTTTACACTCATTCTCATATGTGACACTGAGTTAAATCAGCAAAGTCTCTTCTTTACACCTTCCAAATGTCTGCCTGTTCTTCTTCTCCATCCTCCCACCCCCACGCTGGTCCTTATCATCACTTGGACCATTGAAAGAGACCCTAAATGACCTCCAGGTTTCTGATCTCTCTACCGACACTGTTTAGTCTCTTCATCAGAATGCTGCTGGCTAAGCAACAAATATAATACATCCCTTAGAGGTCCCTCAGTGGTTCCAAATTATCTTTGTTTAGAGTTCTAATTTCTTAGCATGTGATTACTGTGTAGAGGACAGTTATAGGGTTACACTTTGTCCTTCAATGACCATTGCAATTTTATGTACACCTAGCAAGTTCTTTACTTTCTCATGGATCTTTTGCCAAAAGTCAAAGGAACAATTTAATATTAAAAAAAAATAGTGAAATAAGTGAAAGAACTTTTATCTGAGTCATGAAAATAGCTCAAGTGAGCATGAAATTGCTACCATAAATCTTGCTGGAGAAATTTTATTTAGCTCCTCTTTGTGTGTTTGGGGGTGGGTAATTTCCCATTATGTGCTTTTTTTTCTCTTTTGGTTGCATGCCATAAAATACTTGCAATATTAATATGATAAATAAGAACACGTATAGCATCTCAAGGAGTAAAATGTAATCTTAGGATTCGAGAGAATCTATCTAGATGGTTCTAGGATTCAGAAACAAATAATTATGATGAGAAAGAACTGAAGCAGAAATAATTATCTTAATCCATATCTCTGATGATTCTTTCCTTTACTTCATTGGAAAATGAAAAAATTTCTGTGGGAGATCCATGGAGGAATAGAGCATATTGATCAAAGTCTCAACATTTTCAAAATGGCTCCATCAATTTTCATCAGGATGAAGGAGGATACTCACAGTAGCCACTCAGCTCCATCAGTTATCAAATATTTCTCGTGTCTCCTCTGTACTTCACAAGCAATAAGTGAGTAGTTATATACAATTAATGTGGAGTGTTGCAAAGGAGAAATACTAACATTTGGGGGAAGAATCTGTCATAGCTCAGGGAGCTGTCTGAGGAAGTGATGTTGAAGACAAAATGGGAAGGAAGAGAAGCCAGGTGAAGTCTGATGGGGAAAAGTGTTTAAGGCAGGGAGGACAGCGTAGATGATGTTTTGCCAAGAAAGAGATGAGCTAGGGAGTTAAGCAGAGGCCTCTTGCCTTCATTAAAAATCATCATAGTCTTGAAACTAGAAGCTAGAGATAGTTCTGGAATTGTCAAGACTGTGGAAATCTGCATATACATTTGCTAGTAGTAATGGAAAGTCCTTGTGAGTAGGGGCTACTTTTTAATCATTTTATCACAGAGCCTTGCCATAGCTGATACTCAAGGAATGTCTACTGACTAAACAGATGCATTTGAGCAGCATAGCACTTTCATGTCTCTTACCCAAAGTAAATCTCAAAATGATGCTAGGCATAGGTGTCCTGTGCCTATTACTACGAGAAGACCAGGACTGAGCGATGCATGACACACCCAGGTGGAAGGGCCAGGAGGAACCATGTCTTCTCACAGAATTGACATAGTATTATAAGCTTTTTAATCTTATCAGATTGGCATTTTTAAACTTTTTATATATCCGATTAAAATATTTCTGTTGTGAACACTTTCAAACGTATACAAAAATAGGATTATATAAAGGGTGCTTGTGTACTTATCACTCAGATTCAATGGTGGTCAAGAGTTTGCAGATTCACTTTATACATCATTTAAAATATTTTCTTCTCTTATATATTTTAAAACAAATCCCATATTATCTCTTTTCAGTCCTGTCAATATGCAGAAGCTATAAAAAAAAAAAGAGAGAGAACATTTTCTTATTTTACCACAATGTTATTATCACACCCAACAGAATGAAAAATATAATTCTTTTTATGATCTAATATGTAATCTATAATGGCTTAAAAATGTCTTTCTCCTAATCAGGATACAAACAAGCACTATACATTACATTTTGTTGTCAGGCCCCTTACATATACAAAGGACATTCTAACAACAAAAAAGTAAGAAAGGCATACTTTTAAGGACTCAAATCCCCCACAGTCTGTTCTAAAGGTTAGAGTTATGAAGTGCTTCCACCCTCTGCATTATTTTTCTCTGCTGCGGTGTGGCCCTGCTCTCTGCAGCCACTGCTAGGAATCCCTGAATCAGATTGTTGCAGATTCAACCCTGGTAAGTGTCCAGTCTGTTATCATCGTTGTCTGAGCCATGGCTTCCAGTTGATTTTGAGTCTTAAATCCAGAACCACACTAATGATAAACCAAACAGCTTTCCTTTGGGAAGGCTGTTGGGGGAGACCAAACAAAGCCTTTTCATTTTGATCTTACCTACCTACCTTATAGAATCACAAGAATCTACCCCCCAAAACCAAGAGCACACTGTATACACTGTATGTTAGCCAACTTGACAATAAATTATATTAATAAAATAAATGAGAATTCACTAAAGATATGAATCTATAGTTGTAGCAGAAATTGGTTGTTAAATGGTTGCTCGGGGTGACCGAGCCAGTCTGACACAGCTTGTAACATGTCAAGAGCAGAAGAGGGACTAGCAATCACCTGTAGAGGAAATTGCAGAATCGGTGTAGTAAAAAAAGCACTGAATGAAGCCAGGGCTGTAAGATTTGGATTCAAGTCCCAGCTCTGCTCTATGACCTTGGGCAAATTGCAAGTCTCTCTGAGCCTCTGTGGTAAGTGTTTTTCCCATTGTGCTTCTATTTTTCTAGGAATAGTGGTTTGTCCTCCAAGATAATATGTATATATACTTTTCAAAACACTGTTAAAGGATAAATATGATAGAAATGTTGTGGAAGCAAGAAAGATATTTGTACCACTTCACTCACACCCAAGGGGACTGCCAACCTGCTTACCTCTAGAGCCAGACTGCTTTATCTCCTTTCTCTGCCCTGGGCTATAATTAGGCAAAAATATCACCCTTTTCATTGGGCAAGATCTAACTGATCATTATTGCAAAAGAACACAGGAAGCTTGAACATTATTATTTTAGCTTCTAGTTCCATGATTTTAATACAAAAAAAAAAAAAAAAGGAACAAGACAAATCAAACAAAGATTTATTATTTGTATTTGCTAAGGAAGGCTTTCTTATCTGGTTGAATGTAGACTCAAGCACTGTGCCTTAAATTAGAAGGCATAGTGCCTTGATCCTTCTTCTGATGCATCATTAGCTACGAATCACACCAATTAAACCACAGCCTGTGCCTCCCAGCTCTGAGCCTTTCACCCAACCTACCAGCAAAATCTTTAGAGAATCACTGAATCACTATTGGCAGCTAGGTCCTAATGATATCAGCAGTTTCCATTTTCCCCACAGAGTTTCATGTTACCTCTCTCATGAACAATGCCTTATGTGGCTTTATTTCCATTACCAAGATAGAAATCAAATTCCACAGCTTTTCAGACAAATTTCAGGTACCAAGGAAATATTCTTCTAGACAAATTGGGATTTTAAAAAGGACTATATTGTACGACTTGTTTCTCTTATCGCTTTATACTGTACTATTCAGCTTATGAAACATTTTTGTATTTGTTTCTTCATTTGATGCTTACAACAAACTTATGATATATTAATATCATCCCCATTTTGTAAATGAGGACCATAAAGCTTCCAGAGGTCTTAGTCTTTTTTCTTTTTTCTTTATTGAGCATTCTAATCTGTTCCTGCACTGAGTATACTATTTATAAATGTCATCACATTTAATCATCAAATAATCTAATAATGTAGTGCTGTTTTCCATTGTACAGATGAGAAAACCAAATCTTCGCCAGGTTGAATAACTTGCACAAAATCCATGTTGAGAATCAGTAGTGAACTTAAGAATCAAAGATGAATCATAATTGCTTTAGAGTCTTTTTTTAAAAAGTAACATTACATCGGGATAGTCCCAATTGCTGGAAGACAATGGCTTTGCCAAATTCAAAAAGTTTCTTTGCTGACTCTGTTTTGCAATAATCCTGATATTTAAAAAAAAAATCTGCCTTTGTGAATCTATAAAACAAAGCTTGCACGAAGCCAAATTGAAATTTTGATGTATCTAATTTTCAGTTGTGTGCCTATTGTGTGAAATAGCTGGTTAGGGATTCAGACTGTGGTTTGCCTATAAAACTAATTTCATTTTCCACATTAAAGAATTCCTAAGCATTTGGCTGAAATCTCTTTAAAGGGTCTCCAGCCAAGTTGCACAGAAAATTGTTCGAATCAAAACTAATGATCCAATTCTGCTGAGAGAGACAGAGAGAGAGACAACATACCTTAATTCAACATGTTATTAAAAATTGTTCTAAAAGGTTTGATCTATTTCATAGTAGATTTGGCAAACTAAAGGATCAATTTTCTTTCCCTGAAGTCTTTATTTCACCCACCCAATTCAACAAACATTTGTATTAGGATTTATTAACTGATAACTATGTGTCTGTTTTAAGTGTTAGGGATACAGAAAAAAATTATGACAATGTCTTGCCCTCATAGTGTTCACAACTGAGTTCTTAATGCTCAGTGTTAGAGATGTACAAGAGATTGGCATATACTTCCCCATCTTTTGTGGAGTGCAGAAAACATAGCAGACCTGCCCTGTTGTCTAGGATTCCCAATTATATTTCAGTTCTAGTGAATCCAGTTTTTAATCTGTTTATCTCTTTCTGTTCATTTCTATCTCTGTGTCTCTGTGTGTATCTTACATACACACACACACACACACACACACACACACACACACATGCACTCACAGTAGCACAGTAGCTTGGGTCAGAAGTAAGCCAAATGACATCTGTAAATGTTTAGCTGTGGAAAATTCCATGTCATCATGTTAACACAGGTGGCAACCTGCAGGTTGGCCACCTGTGAGATGAGTTAAGTCAGGGATTTAAGTAAAGATTTAGTAAATTCCAGTGGCCAGAGGTCATCTCTCCTAAAGGAAGGTGGGCACTCTGATGTGTGTATGGAAAGAAAACCAGTCTTCTAATGTAGTCCAAACAAACAGCACCCTTCCCAGCATGACGGCTTGAAAAGTGGCCAGAGTAAGGAAGCTCAAAGATACCTCTAAAGCCTAATATAATATGACAGGAACTTTTCTGTGTCTGTCTGGCTCTGAAATCCCAAGACAACTAAGAGAAGAAGAGGTAGTGAAATGGGAACAGTTGATTAGTTTCTGAGCTCCAAGTAAATATGTTATCTTTCTATCATCATATAGAAGAATTATGACAAAGGATTGCTTCTTGGACTTCAGATATATATAACCTGTCATCTATGCCTGACCCTCATATATATGTTATTTTGTTAAGAGCCTAGTAGAGAGAATGAAGTAATATATATGTGGTTTCTTGTTTTAAGTACTTTATTTATTAGATTACACTGATTATGAGCCTCACATCTTCCTCCTTCTACACATAAGTTTCAGCTTGTAAGATCAGAATGAGTCCTGTATCCACCCTCTCCAAAAAAAGTGCTATTATTGTTATTAATTGATAGTGCTTTTAAAAACCATTACTGCTTAAAATGATAAAAATGAAGGATGCTGTATTAGATATTAGATATTAGAACAACATCTTAAATGGGCAGAGATGACTTCCCCACTCAACAAATGAGGAAATCATTATCTCTGCTAGAGTTAGGGATTTTCCCAACATCACCCAGAGCCAAGACTCTAATCTAGCAACTCATCCCAGGACAGTACTTTGAGACCCTTTTTGCTCTTCTCCCTCTATCAGAAACCACATAGTCTTTCACAAAGTTTGAACCCGCCTCAGTTTCTCCATTGAAACATAGGTCTGGTTGTATAGGCTTCATCCCACCACAGAGATATCCCATTACCATATGGAAAGTACTTGATACCACTCAAAAGGGGCAGATATTTAAATGGAAGATGCTCTTTTTATATTCACAACAAGAAACCAGAAATTTAAAGGCAGCAAAGCACCAGCCCGTGAGCCCCTTGAGGCAAAGTTCTATCCAGTGAATTTAGTGTCCCTAGCAATTAGCATTGTGTCTGGCATGTAATAAACCCTGAAGAAATGTTTGCTAAATAAATGAAAGAAGGATGTTTTCCCCCAAAGAAATGGAAGCTTTTATTATTGCTCCAAGTACCTCATCCCTTGAGCAGTGATCAGATGTCGTGCTAAAAATAGATGTAAACTATTCTTGCATTCTTCCCACGCACCCTTTCTGGACCCTGATGACAAAGAGGGTCATGTCCAGGTAAACAATATTGTGACCCCAATAGACTACACACCATGATATTTGCCCCAGCCCATTGGAAGGCACCCCAACGCTTGAACTTCCTTAGCTTAAGAGCTTTTAACTCAGGTTTATCTATTAAAAGCATCACTTCTCAGGCATGCAGCAGGTGGCCTCTTCAAACTACTTTCCCTGTAGCGAGGAAATGGTAACTCAGCAGGAAAGCAGCCTGTGTAGCTTAGATGTGCAGAACCCCACTTACAGCCAAATGATTGCATCAGTTGTTGTTAAAGCTGTGCAATGTCCATAATGAGCACTTAGGAATAGGATGCTACTGTCCTTGCTGGTGCCACTAAAGACTGCATATGCATGTATTCTGATGGGAGCCACCACACCTATAACAGCAACAACTGTTTTATATTGGCAAAGTGCTTTATGTCAGATCTCATTTTGATTCTCAAAACCACTTTGTGAGAGGAATCTCACAATTTTGCAGATAAACAAACAGGTTCAGAAACTGCCCAAGGCCCCTTTGGTAGCAAGTGACGGGCTTAAGATTTAAAGCTGGCCTCCTAACCCAGAGTTCCTAAGTCCCCTACTCTCTGCTCACTGCTTCCTCTGATAACACAACTGTGAGTCAGAAGTATGAGGTTGTAACTGCAGAGGAGTGCCCTCCCCATCACTTCACTTGGAGAAGGACATGCACAGTCCTCCATGCTGAGCTCATTGTTTCCTTCTCTAAGATACAGGCTGGCCATCTGAGCCTTGCAAATGTGAGCAGCTGGCCAGCTTTAATCAATTCGGATTAATCCTACTGCATTAAACAACCCGAGCCCCCTCACAGAGACAATGCCTCCTTTCCTGTGTCAATAATAGAGTGGATTCACACTCTGGGTCTCCTCATTCACTCTGGACAAATTGTGGAAGAAGAAAGTGTATAGCAGAGCCCCTTTTTGTGTATAGTATGTGGTGCTCACACCCTTGCCTTTCTCTGTCCTAGTTTCCATCAGTAGTTCAAACCCTTAAGAAACTGATAATAGGCAGAGTGAGGCTTTATCAAGGGGGCTCTAGGAGTAGACACAGGTTTCCTTTCTGCTCAGTACAGAGAGGAGTTATGACTTTAGCAAGCAATGAGCATGTGAAAATTAACAGGAGGGATTACCAGTCATTACCAAGAGCCAACCCTTGAAGCTCATCTGCTGTTTTATAATCTTCCCAACACATTTTGAAATAGAAACAATTCTTGTTCCCATTCTACTTATGAGGAAATTGAGCCCAGCAGCTTTTACAGTGGTGCACAACTAGGAAGTGGTAGAGCCAGGATTCTGACCCTATCTCTAATAGCCCACATCTTGAACCCTGTTTACTGTTAACACCCATCATGTACAAACCAAGTGACACAATCCCAGTGTGAATGTGTCTAGTCAGGAACAATTGGACTTAGATGCCCAAAAGGGGGAAATTTTTTAATTTATTCATACATAATGGAGACAAAGAACTAACTCAAGTAACATTTCTTGAAACTCCTCTAAAACATTTGCCTCAAAATTGATTTTCAGTGGTTAGCTTCTTGTTACACACACATACACACACACACACACCAAAAAACACAAAATAGATAACTTGGTTGGCTTGGTTGGTTAAGCGTCTGTCTCTTGGTTTCTGCTCAAGTCATGATCTCACAGTTCATGGGATCGAGCCCCACTTTGGGCTCTGTGCTGACAGCTCAGAGTCTGGAGCTTTGGATTCTTTTTCTCCTTCTCTCTCTAACCCTCCCCTGCTCATGCTATGTGTCTCTCTCTCTCTCAAAAATAAATAATAAATATTTTAAAAATTTAAAAAGGAACTATATGCCAAACACCTGACACAGTCCTGAGTCTAGGGAAGAAGGAACGATAGGCCCTGAGGCTTGGGGACGAGAGATGGGTGAAGCATCCCCACCCTCTGTAGCATTTGTACTGCAATAAGGACATTCAGCATGCACACAACCAATACAGTAGACGAGAAGAAGGAGAGCAAGATGCCAAGTGAGACAAGTAGAGAACTGAGGATGCCTTAAGTTCCAAAGGAGAATTACGGTGTTATAATAGACACTATGATACAGTGGAAACAAATTGGCCTCACAGAGATGCAAGGTTGACTCAGTGACTTTGGGAAAGTGAGTTAATCTCCCTATACTTGCCTCATCTCTAAAATGGTATGCCTACCTCAGAGTTTTGTTAGGAGAAATAATAGAAGATTTGAATTCTGCAGCCCAGATACTAGCCCAGTGCAGGTACTCAGAAAACATGAATTCCCCTTTAGATGATATAAAGATTGAGGCACTTTAAAATCTCACATGAATGTTCCAGAGTGTTAGGAAACACTTTGTTTGAAAAGGAAAGGCAGAGATGTGACTAAAATCTTCAGGCAAACAAGTGGAGATTAAGATTAAATGGGTGAAGTAGTGTTCAATTTTTGTTTTGTTGAAAAGTGTGATTTTCAGTAGTATCATAAAACGTAAAGGCTTCTATCTCACATTTTATGTACCTGCTTTCTTTTTTACTTCTAAAGCACTTCTAACCATAAACTCGCTCATCTTTGAGAAGCTGGGGACATTGCTCCTCTTCTCTGTCTGTCTGTGGTCTGTCTCTCTCTCTCTCACATACACATACCATTTATATTTATGAATCCAGATCTTATTACTTCTGCTCTGGTAAAATTACTTGTGCTTACATTTTCTTTCTTTCTTTTTTAATGTTTATTTATTTACTTAGAGAGAGAGAACGTGTAAGCAGGGGAGGGGCAGAGAGGAGGGAGAGAGAATCCCAAGCAAGCTCCACACTGTCAGCACAGAGCCTGATGCAGGACATGAACTGTGACATCATGACCTGAGCCAAAATCAAGATTCAAACACTTAACTGAGTCACCCAGGTGCCCCAAGTTTTATTTTCTAAAAAGGAGCGAAGAGGAGTGCCTGGCTAGCCGGGTTGGTGGAGCATGCAATTTTTGATCTCAGGGTCATAAATGAGTTCAAGCCCCACATTGCGTGTGAAGCCTACTTCAAAAAATAATAATAAAATAAAAAATAAAAATAGAAAGGTGCTAAGAGATGGGTAAGCACTTTGGAACATAGGATTTGTGATTAACATGACCGTCAAAGTGGAGAAGTTGGGAGCACGATATGTTACTATAAAGACAAATTCAATACAGGACAACACGACACTTTCCCATCCACAGCAGAGGGTACAAACACTATAGAATATGGTGTAAAATAAACATTTCAAAAGCAAGGCAGAAAACATTTGGGGGAATCTAGTGAGCCGTACAATAAGGAGAATGCAGTTTACTATGGAAGCAAGTAGCCTGTTGTGACATATAAAGTGTGACAGCCAGAACAGACTTCCCAAGTGCTGATCAGATACAGGTTAAATATCAGAGAAGTATTTCCAATGTGTGACATGCCTAAGATAGGAAGAGCACAGAGATCGCCTGGACAACAACAACAAAAATATCATTGGGATTTGGGAATGGCAGTGATTAGACAGGAATAAAGCCTTGAAATTAGATAAACTGCTTAACCTTGAAAAAAGAAGCCTCAAAGGAGAAGCATGTTGTCTTTCTTCATTAAAAAACCTTAACATTGAAAACAGGCAGTTTCAGCACTGGTAGGCATTTTATAACTGAACTCATTTAATGATTCTGCTCACGTCCTCATTCATGGTTCACTCAGAAAATGTTTATTGAACTCCTGTTATTAAATGCCTCGTGCATACTGGACACTGTATTAGGAACAGGGAACTCCAAGGAGAGTGAGTTGTGGCATCTGTTCTCAGAGAGCTCAGTCTAATGGGGAAGATGGGCAACTGCATAAATAACTGCAAATTGGTGTGATATGTACAAAAAAGTAGCAACATGTCAAATGGGGTCAGGGACTGGCACGGAATTAAGATGCTTAAGTGGGGGAGTGGAGGTGGGATTAGGCTTTTATCACAGGAGTGAAGTCATAAAAGTTGTGGGGAGGGAGTCCTGGAAACAGATGGGGGATTTAGGGGTTCTTGGGGGGCAATGCCTGATGTTTACAAAGTGGTGGTGTGGAGCGTGATTAGAGGACACTAAAAAATCTTGCTTGGTGTCCCAGGGCAGATTAGGTTCTTCTCTGAGAAATGCTAATGTGGGCTATCTGACGTCTGTGCCAAGCTTTGACCAGTACTTGCACTGCAGTGCTCTACTAACCTGCCATAAATGTGCTCAAGTAGACTGAGATCCTGTTTATAACACCAAAAAGCTAGATGGGCCTCACTATCTTATGATGTGGCAACTGTTAAATAAATTACAATCTCAATCATGTGATGTAATTAAGTGTATTAAGAAATATATTTAGGGGTGCCTAGATGGATCAGTGGGTTAGGCGTCCAGCACTTGATTTCGGTTCAGGTCATGATCTCATGGTTCATGAGATCATGCCCCACATTGGGCTCCATGCTGACAGTATGGAGCTTGCTTGGGATTTTCTCTCTCCCTCTCTCTCTCTCTGCCTCTCCCCCGCACTTTCTCTCTTTCCCTCTCTCTCTCTCTCTCTCAAAATAAATAAATACAAATAAACTTAAAAAATACACACACACACACACACATATATATATATGCATGTATATGTATTTTGGGGAAGGCAAGAAAAGTTCCAAGTTACACAGTTAAAAAGGGATAGAGAAGCATTAGCATAATATATATTTATGATCTCATATATATGTGGGTATGTGCGTGTGTAGATCTTGAAATCAGCTGATAAATGCCTGTGGGAGTCCAGGACACAATATATATCTCTAGAATAAACTGTAGTGAAGTGAAGGGCAGCAATGAGAGGCAAGAAAGAAGGTGGGGAGGGAAGAAGAGCCAGAAGACCTCTCAGTTTTTATTGTTTTTCTATCTATTCCAAATTTTTATAACATTTATGAACTTCATTTTGTGATTTAAGGAAGAAATAATGCCCATGAAGCACTAAGCACAGCATCTGCCATGTGATGGCAATAAATACTAATTGACTCTTATGATGACAAGAAAACAGGACTCACCCCAAATTATTTCAGTCTGCATACAGTGTCATAGCGACTGTTATAAATGCATGTTTTCTCTCTCTGTCAAAAGGGAATGAAATAAATATCATAAATTATAATCAATAGATTTTAGGGTAAGTATGTGTTCTGTTTATTAATTATTTAGAATTTAATCATTTAAAGCTAAGTTTTGCAGAGGAAGCCTTCCAAATCTAGATAGCTTAAGACTTTGCTTAAGCACCAGAAATTTCCAATCAACTTTTATGGTTTTATCTTTGGAGTACTAAACTTTAAAAATATTTAACATTCAAAGATCATTATCCAGTTATCTATTTATTATTGAAAACCAGGGTCAAGTCTTTTTTTGTGTGTGTGAAGTCCTACCTCATAATAACCAATAGTCAGTAAATTGAATTTAAATTTAATTTTGTAGGGCCTTTATTAAAAAGAATTTGAAATGCTGTAAGTAGATCATCTTTTATTATGTTCATTTAGTCATTCTTGTTTTTATGGAAAGTTATGAATAAATTACATTGAAAATCAAATTGTTTTTTGAAATGTACTAAGGAAATACTTTATGATGAATCTCTTTGTAATTTAAAGAACCATTTATAATTTGAACTTGCATTTTCACATTTATCTCATGAGTAAATTGGCCTTCTCACCTGCTGGATTTTGCTAAAGCAAGACACTACGTGCCAAGGAGATAATAGAACAAATTGTGATCAGGAGTATCAAAACTTCAATAGCTTTTACTTTTTACATGCTGATTGTGTTAATAAGTATCTTAAAATCTGTTTGTACTATCTTTACTTTTTTTTTTTTTTTACAAATAGTTTATTGTCAAATTAGTTTCCACATAACACTCAGTGCTCATCCCCACAAGTGTCCTCCTCCATGCCCATCCCCCCCTCCCCCCCCACATCCATCAGTCCTCAGTTTTTGTCAGCATTCAAGAGTCTCTCATGGTTTGCCTCTCTCCCTCTCCCCCACCATTTCCGCCCTTCTTCTCCCCCTTGTTCCTCCGTCAAGTTCCTCCTAATCCTCCTATACGTGCAAACATATGATATTTGTCCTTCTCTGCCTGACTTATTTCGCTCAGCATAACCCCCTCAAGGTCCATCCATGTTGCTACACATGGCCAGATTTCATTCTTTCTCATTGCC